>NC_134574.1:130533743-130833743 GCF_050947875.1 Dermacentor variabilis
ATTTTGTTGGCAAATTACCAGTATGGGGGAAGCGATTTGTGAATACGAATTGGCGAAAGCCTGCTATACGGGTCCTTAGGACCCTGCCATTCCATTGAAAGATCGACGCGCTTTCAACTTCAGTGCGGAAGGGGGCTATTGGTCAAGCCATGATGCTTAGACGATGCTAGCAAGCACTGGATTTCATACACCCAGTATTTGCAGAGCACTTCGAGCTGCTGGTGTTTGCAGCTTGTTTAGTATGATGTGCATTGTATTAATTAGCGATTGCAGCATACCAGCCATCTGCCTGTCTTGGTCGCACAAATCACCGACTGTAGACGTCGGGGGTTGTCCAGCAAGTTTGCTGTGATTGTGTTGGTGAGTGCTGTCGCTTCAGTGGAGCCGGCCAAGGTTCTGCAGATGTGGTCTTCTCAGTGGCCTTGTTCTTTGCGGTCCTTTCCACAGTGTCTGGCCTGGGCGGTGGAGGAGGAGGAGGTGGTGTTGTAGGAAGTGGCATGCGCGTAGCAGAGGCAACAGCCTTCCTTGAAGATCGCCGGCGACGGGAACGTCGCTTCCCGAGTTTATCGGCGGCTTCGCGATGAGATGATTACGCGCCATCTCTTTCAACATGTCCATTTCCTTCTTAATATGTGGGCAGTTCTTCGATGAAGCTTCATGTGACCCTCCGCAGTTTGAAGACTTCATTACTGTCGCCCCACATTTATCTGCAGTGTGGGACTCGGCGCTGTGGGGGCATGCTGCCCGATTTTCGCAGACGGTGGTCACGTGTCCCAGTTTCATGCATTTGCGGCACTGAAGAGCTTTCGCAATGAAAGGCCGCACTGCATATCTGAAGTGTCCCACCGTAACATGCGAGGGTATATATTCACCCTTGAATGTGATCTTAACGCAGCGTGAACTGCCTAGCCGCTTGACATCAAGTGGAACATCATTGGCTGTCTTGATAAGAATCTGCAAGTCGTTATTAACGATGGCGACGTCTACGGCGTAGCTAACGCCGCTGACTACGTCAGATCCCTCTGGGATCTCGATAACGCCACTGACTACGTCAGATCCCTCTGGGATCTTACGTAGTCAGTGGCGCGATAACGCGCCACTGACTGACAGTGACGCGATAACTGACAGTGACGCGATAACGCCACTGACTACGTCAGATCCATCTGGGATCTGACGTAGTCAGTGGCGTTATCGCGTCACTGTCAGATCCCAGAGGGATCTGACAGTCTGACGGATCTGACGATGCTGAACATCAACTGCCAGTAGATTTTTTCGGGTGTTCACTCGAACGTCAGATATTTCATTTGACACCAGGCCTTCCAATGACATCGACACAGATTGCCTGGTAAGTAGCTCCATGCTGACGGTAGGCAGCAGGGGCAGAAATATGATGGCATTGGTGTCCGGCCTCTGCGTGTGTCTTGCTGTTTGCGTGCTTGACGATGAGGACTTACTGGTGTTCCTTCTCTTCGCTATTCGGCTCTACACACGCTGGAAGTCATCAGAAGTGTCCTCACTGCTGAGTGAGTCAACGTGGGAGTCCTCGCTGTCGCTCTGCTGACCGATCCGCTACCTGGAGGCGGCCTCCGCTTACGCCGCCGGCGCCGGCAGATGTGCGGGGGTCGTCCACTTCCATCACGAGCGTCAAGTTTTGGGCGAGTTGGTCATACATGTTTCTTATTAGACTTTTGCGCGCACAAAGACGGGACGTCGAACAATGATGGGACACACAAAATGCGCAAACTTCAACTGGCTTTCGCTGTGACAGCGACATGTACATATGCTTCCACAATCAGGAAAAAACAGGAAGGCGAGAAAACGAATATTTAGAGCCATCCGGTTATGCGCGCTTTCTTCATTCACATTCAACTGAAACTAGTCTAACCCTGCAGGAATGACATGCCTTACGGAAGAGAGAACGCACAACTAATTTTTCATATCAATTTTGCTGTGTGGGCATCGGCAATTGTGCAGTACGTACAATATCGCACAATATATACAGCGTTGGTCGTTTCCCTCATTTACACATTGCTCAGTCTTTCACACTCCACTGGTTCAACGTACTCATTGCTTCGATCGTGCACAAAAAGTGCAGTGTGAGTAAATATTAATGGGGATGGAAACCGTCACTGACAAACCCTGCATGCATGCTTCCCACTTGCCTAGTTCTGTGAGAAGCGACGAGCCGTTTCGGGTTCATTTCCTCAATCTTTCGCTGAATAACAAATTCTAAATAGACAAGAACAATAAAATTTTTAATTAATTGCATTTGCAGTACCTCATCGCACGTCGTTACTTTTCATTTTATTATATGCTCATAGTGTACGGTAATCCGGCCTTGCTATCTCATGGTACCATAGCTGTTTCCATGGTTTCGCATCTTCTTCCGAGGTCTCTTGGTTTCGCGCGCTCTTTCCGAGTTTTCCAAGTTCGGCAAACGTAGCCGGTCTGAGTTTCAATCGAAGGTAAGTGTTTGTTGTTTGCTAACTACTTTCCATCAGTCTGACCTGCAGAAACACGTGATAACCCTGCTTTTCATTTTCATTAGGACTTGCGCCTGGCGCGAAGAGAGCGCCATGGAAAGCGAATACGAAAGTAAGTTAGCCTTGCATATTTTTTTTAATCCTCCACTTTCGTGGCGTTAGCCTCGCGTTTTGAAGTGCAGTCTGGTGGTGTTACTTTCAATGTCATACTGTGGTACGGTCACTTTACTGGCTGTCGTGAATTTGAAAAGTGAGGAACATGGGCGATGAGTACGCGGGAATCATTCTCGTGTTCTCTCCGTGGAATGCTGTAGTGTAAATCTTAAGGAACAAGTTCTGAGTGAGCTCCATCTCTTCAGCTTTGCCTAATTGAACAGTTTGGCCAAGAATCTGTTTAAGCTTATAACTGTACCAATCAGAGTACATCGCAGTAATCGCAAAGCATCGTCACTGCCATTAGCAAATGATGAAAATACATGCAACCTTGTCTAACCCTGTGTTATGTGCTACAGCTTCGCTGCTCATTCTCCTGCACAGGGTAGAATGATTAAATTTTTTCATCTTGCAGACAGTGCTGAAGTGCAAAATTCACATAAGGAATGCCATTGTCTTACAACTTTCACGGAAAGGATCTTGCACATACGCAATGGTGTTAAGCAGACCTATTCATCTATCAGCTGCTCGACAATTCAGAAGGTGCTCCTGCGCACCCTCGTGACCTCACAGACTTGCTTTTTTTTCAATGTGACAGACGTGCTGGAACATAACAGAAAACTTGAGATTGACAGAGAAGTTCGACATCAGATGGAAATTGTCCATCTATTTGTGTAATTTTACCAATTTTATGGCAGTAACAAGTTAGGTTCACACTCCCTGGGCTCAACGTGAAGTTGCCTGTGTGAAGGCACTAAGTCTGATTCATGATATGCTGTAGAATTCACGTTAACGCTATATGGAACATTGCTTCATTCGGATTGGGAAACTTAGAATGTTAATGGGATCCTTATTTATTTTGATAGCTATTTTTCGCGCTTCTTTTTAACAGAACAAGCACATCATTGTCCAAGGAGACTCAACTAAAAGAACGCGCATATTAGTCCCTCCTCAGGTAGAACGCCGCATTCAGCTTCAGCTGGTCTGGTACAAAGGTGAAAAAGTTTCCAGGCTGCATCTGTGCAAGCTAATGTGTGGTGAGTTGAAGTGTAGCAAGCTGACTATCATTTAAGTTTTTAAAATCTAGGTTAAATGAGTTAACTTTAGTGTATACTCACTGTAGCTAGGCTGCTTTGGCCGATGGACCCTTTATTGTTCAGGTAACTTGATATTTTATGGCGACATATATATGATGCAGGACGTTCACAGCCTATGGCAATATGCTTATTATACACTTTGAATAGTTTAGTGCTGGTATTCAGTCTTTTTATTGGGGTATCACACTGGTCCCAGTTTGATATGTTGTGTAATGCATAGCAAGGATAATATTGCTTTACAATTCCCCTTCCTACAGTCACCAGATTAAGTTTTTTTAAGTGCAACAAACCTCGTCAAATTGAATGCTGAGGTTGCCGAGAGAAACGATTTTACCTTTCGCATGTATAGGGAGCCAGGTTAGGTGCACTAAAGAATGTGTGAGTCAGCGAGCGAAAGACCTGAGAACCGTTCGGACCGATGGCAGGGCCAGAAGCTCTTTTTTTAATTCTTCCCTTTTTTTCTAACCTCGCAGATCGCGGCACGAGACGTCGACACCTCTGATCGGCCTCCAACGCTCGAATGTGTGGGTTAGTTTGCCTCTGCTGGCACTTGGCTTGGGTTGCCTTCTATTGAAAGCCGGCGTTGGCTTGCTGCCACCGGCGCTTTGCTTGCGCGTATCGCTCTCGAAGCTCACGATTTGCGCGACCTCGGCGCTGCCGTCCTCATGCGAGCTCCCGCTGCCACTCGCACAGAGCGGAATCCATGGGGCGAAAGGGCGCGCGCCGGCGATACACCTGCTTCTATAGCCCTCCCCCCCTCTCCCTGCGCGCGCTCCGATTGGTCCGCTCCGCCCCCACCCGGCGCCCCTCTGATTGCCCCGCTCCCATCCCGGCGGGGCCCCGCTCCTACCCTTGGCACGCCCTCTGGCGGTGAGCTCCGGAACCTTTTGCCCTACGTGACACCGGACGCCGGACCGCGAAGACTTAGAACGGTCCCGCTGCTAAAGGAAGTGAGAAAATACGAAAATGCCCGATCCAAAAGAACTGAAGATATGAGAAAAAAAACAAGTGGAACAAGGCATGTATTGCTACGAGGCCAACACAGCGAAAGGACACGTCGTAAGTAACCAGCACAGCTACACCTTGGGACGACGGGCGGGAGGATGAGTTGGAGACGGGACATGACGAATGGATTGCGGATAAGGCGGCACCACCGTGGAAGCTGTGCTTCAGCTGCCGCCGTTGCGACCCGTGAACTCATTGGGCGCTTACAGGAGACATTATCTAAATACTGACGGCACCTTTTGTGAAACTCCCTGCGGCTACGACCCGCACGGTAGCGGAGTCGGCCGGGTGGTCCAGGTGCCTCGGTCAACTGACCGCCTGACCAGGTCAAGCGCGGGCCGAGTGTGTTAGGCAGCGACGTCCAGTCCACGACGCATCAGCGGGCCCAACGACGTGTCGGAAGCAGTGATGACGAATATTTTTGAATTGCCCTAAACATCGTGTCTGAAGACGTCAAAGAATTCTGAATTAGTAGCGCTTTGTATATAATTTGATGTGTTTTTGGATTTTTTATATTGTCTCTGGAGTGCGTGTTCAATGGTGGCGAATGTATTTTTTTATGCTTATGCTTCATAAAAGGTTTCTTTACTCAAAATTTCTTGCATCGTGTTTAACAACTTGGGACATTGAGATAGTTTAATAAAGGCATCTTCTTTTTTTCCTCTCTGAAGAACGAAATTTTCTTAATTGCATCGCCTCCAGCGACAGCGTTTTAGTCAACAGATATTACTCCCATTTTGTGTATCCTCCGTGTTTCCGTTCACTACTGAGATCATCCTTAACTACTTCAGTTCAGGTGCAGTGTCGCGGTTTTCTTGTTGTTCTCACCTCTGATTACATCTTTTCCTGGCATATAACCTTGCATCAATTTCACGATCATAGATCATTTGTGCAGTTTTTCAGAATATAGACATGTCTAGCCCAGATGTCAAGAACACCTGCTACCACCATTCACTCAGAATAAACGTGTTCCTTTCAATATCATATATTTGTGAACAGAGCTAAGTTTGTGGCTGCGAACTACTAAAATGGTTGCGAAGGACATTGCGTGCAGCAAGATAGAAACAAACGACTTCTGGCGCAACGGCTTGGTGGTGGAATTGCAAGAGCATGTTATCAATACTAAAGTATTATATGGCTCATAAGGTGGAGAATCCTTCGTTAGCGGGGCCACGATGGTCAATTGTCAGTGACCCACCCAAAGCACTTGATGTAAATTAAGGCAGGCTTAACATAACATACGGCGCTCCAACACATCGCTATTGGTGGGAGTCGAACCCCCGGCCTTTGGTGATCACAATGCTTTCGCAATGATCCACGCAGGGGTAGCTAACCGCGCCTTGAATTTTTCTAGTTCGGTGTTATTGTCAGACGTTCTGTACATTTATGTCAAATCACAGCGTCGGGTTATTGCTGACGTAGTGCGGCGTACATATTGCATCAGGGCTTAATGAAATGGGATTTATTCGATCTTTGTCAACGGCTCACTGCAACGATGTAGGGGAACTACGCTTGCCGCAGTCTTCGTGCTCGTCCGGATAACACCTTTTAGGTAAGTGATAACCATATGCGCGTTACCTTCCATCACTAATGTCTGCCTATTTAGATTTATTTGGAAGTGAACTGTTCACCGCGACAGTTCTGAGAAGCTCAGCTCTTCTACTTGCAGCTTTATGCTGTAACAGTAGTCTGTTTCACAATATAAGCATGCGTTATTACCTGTTTTTCTCACTGTTGTAAATACACACACTGCATCTCGAACTTGCAAGGCCCTAGAGTGTTGTTGCATATTGTAATGTAAGCTCTCCATCTTTCTGGCCTCACTGGATATTTGCGCACGTACTGGACGAAGCCAGAGCCGATTCAGATGCGTACGTGTCAAAACTTATATGATAATGAGGCTCCCTGCAGTGCGAGACTCCGAAAATTTCGTCCAGCAGGGGATCTTTAACGTCTACCTAATGCATGACAGGCGAATCTGTTATCGTCACCGATCGAAATATGGCCTCCACGGAAGAAAAGATTCCGTAAACTCTTGCTTAACAGCGCACCACCATAGCTGCTAAGCCAACATGGCGGGTACATTGCATGAAAAGCACACCGGCCTAGATTGCGTAAAAAGTGTTTCACAGTAATTTGCTTTCTTCTTTCAGTTCCTGTCCCATTCCATGCGCACTGGACTATGCCAAGGGCAGCTGTGCCGAAGAACTGGCCATATTGTTGCGGGCAGATGAGGTTTAAAATATATCTGCAGGCTATTTACAACGCGTCCAATGTCAAAGCATACAAGACGGAAGACAGTCCACGCGGAATCAGCGAACATCGGCGTCTCCTGTCTTCAGCTTCATCGCTGGCGGTGCTTGGTAACATGAACCCATGCGGTGAAGGCGCCGTCCTGTTGCTTGCTGGATCGTCTGAGTGGTATAGTTCTGGCCGGGTGATGGGGACGACATCGGTGGCAGGTCCAGAACTGGTGGAAACCAGAGGCGTGATTTTGTCACGTCGCTTGGCGCAAGACATGGTGCAGGACAGAGTAAGGCAAAATAGTTTTCGCAAAGACCAACTCGCGGTGACGGTGGCCAAGGAAGGACCATATTAACAGGATTTAAGTGGGCACCGTGGCGGCGGGGATCATAGAAGCGTCGTTGCTTTTCCTGCAACGTGGTGAATCGTAGGCGTGGAATCTGACGCGCCTGTACCCTTCTGAAGATGGCGTTACAGGCGTATTCGGACGACGTCTCAAGACCGGCGGGAAGGAGCGTATCAAATGGCAGCGTGGTGTTTCTTCCGTAGAAAGAAAACTGACAAAAACCCGCAGTCACGTGGGGAGAAATTATGCGCAAATGTTTAGAAGGGCAGTGCCGGCGTCCCAGTAATGGTCGGCAGAAACATGCATAGCAAGCATGTCTTTGATGCTCCTATTAAGAAGCCATTTGAGGCCGTTGGTCTGAGGGTGCTGCGCCGTTGTGAACTTGTGTTCTGTAGCGCAGGAGTGCAAGAGGTCTTGGAGAATGTTTGAAATAATGGCCCTGGTCTGTGAGTTGTCGGATTACCGTCGTGAAGTATGACGCCATCGAAGAGGAAGTCGGTGACGTCAGTTGCACAGCTGGTTAGCGGGAGAGCGAGAGGGAGAGCCCGAGCGGTGGCATACGGGGATGTGTAGTCGGTAGCGACTGCTCTCCGCATATTACCGCAGGCAGATGGCGGGAATCATAGTTTCTCACTATTACCTAGAGGGAAATCTGGCGCTGCTGCGCTGTGGTATGCATGGGAATGCCGGTATATTGTGACTTCGGATTGACATTGTTCTCCGAGAGACAGGACACCTTGAAGACGCGCCTGGCAAGTACCATTCAGTCTGTCACAATGATTCATTTCCTACTAAAACAGCGCGTAAAAAGCTGTTTTAGCTTTATTATTACGCGAAAACATGTTTTGTTTAACTATGAAAACTTGTTATTGCGTGTACGACTATACGTTACGTAAAAAAATATCAGCGGGCCGCTAAAGTTGGAGGACAGACAAGGTTCGCGCTCGCTCTGAAACAGTTCGTCGTCTGTTCTTGCTTTTCTTCGCTTGGTGATGCAGTGCGGGTGAGTAAAGATGTAATATGCGTGAATGGAAACATTTCATTAAGATTTTACTTTGAGAACGCGTTATTTATGTAGCCATATCCACGTTTTAGACGAAGCCTCTTACAACACCAGCCAACACGAGCCTCGCAGACACATATACCGTCATTCCCATGACGGCACGGTGCCCCCTTAAACTCCTATAGACGGTGGCGCCAGATTTCCCTCTAGGTATTATACTGAGAAACTCTATGGCGGGAATGAGCCAAGAAGGTCATGTCCAACGCCAAAGAATGGCTGCGATGGTGCGTCAACGGGATGAAAGCGGCCAAATGGGGGTAATTCTGGTGGGCTTGTGGCGTTGCCATTGCTCACAGGAAGCAATGTAACGGTGCACGAAATGGTAAATACCGGTCCAAAAGAAGGGATGCCGAACATGGTGATACGTCAGAGAGACTGAGGCGACATCTGACGAACATCGTGTAGCTGTGCGGGGATGGTTTGATGTGTTTGTGGGAATCACCAAGGGTAATACAGGACCTCCAGCGTGCATGTCGTAACGGTACAGGACTCCATATTGCAGCAGACGTATGCAGAGAAGTGGAAGGGGTTTCAGAAGTGAGCCGGAGAATGACGTCTCGCAAGTAGGGGTCATGGCGTTGCTGATTTCCGATGTTTTGAAGCGCCGCAAGCGACAGCACGCGACAGCACCCAGGCATGCACGCACCTGTCCGGACGCTCCGGTGAATCTACTGGATCGAGCCACGAGCAATTTGCGCCTCCATGCAATCGGCCGACCTTATGCACAACTGCGTATGGATACCCTTGGATTTGTAGAGCTCGCCTACAGAGACGTCCAGTGAAGACCAGCGTAAGGCACGATGGTCGGTGATAACTATTAATTGCCGGCCGTAAAATCAGGGCCGAAATCTACCTCCCTGCCCAAGCGAGGCCAAGGCACTCTCGTTCAGTTATGGAGTAATTTGAGATGACGGCTAGCGCACGGAATAACACGGTCGCAGCCTTCCTGGCGCTGAGCCAAACATTGCGGATTCCATGACTGCTGTAATCGATGCGAACTTCCGTCGTAGAGGCCACGTGAAAATGGGCGAGAAGAGGTGAAGTGAGCAGCACGGTAAAGCTCATCGAACGTAGTAGCTTGTTCTAGACCACAGACGAAAGGGGCGTCTTTCTTGAGAAGTTTTGTGGGAGGATATGCAACGTTAGCGAAATTCCGTACGAACCGACGGAAGTATGAGGAGAGGCTCGCAAAGCTGCGAACGTCATTGGCGCAGGTCATCACGGGAAAATTCTTGACGCCGCGGACTTTCTCGGGGTCGGGACGCACGCCGAAAGAATCGAAGAGGTGTCCGAGCACGCTAAGTTGCCGGCGGCCGAAATGACATATTGATGAAACGAGGTGAAGCCCAGCCTTACGGAAGAGACAAAAAATAGTCGAAAGGCGATCGAGGTACATGAAAAAATTGGTTGAAAATACGATAACGTCATCTAGGTAGCGCAGGCAGATTGACCACTTAAAACCGTGAAGGAGAACGTGCATCATAGGTTCTAATGTGCCCGGGACATAACATAACAGGAGCGGCATCACTTATCTGATATGGGCAATCAGGTGCGATAAAAGCGGTCTTATCACGGTCCATGTCTTCAACTGCAATCTGCCAGAACCCGGAGCGAAGGTCGATTGAGGAAAAATATCTTGCACCATATAAACAATCAAGGCCGGCAGTGGACTAAAGTCTTTTTTTGTTGCTTTGTTGAGATGGCGATACTCTACGCGCCAGCTGTCTTTTTTTTTCATGAGGACGACCGGGGAAGCCCAAGGGCTACAACTCTCATTATCTCAGGAAGCATCTTATCATACTTCCTTTTGGTTGACTTGGTGCTCAGTAGGGGAGACGCGGTAGGGCCGTCGGTGAATCGGGCTGGCGTCGTCTGTGTGTATCCGATGTTTTACAACGGACGGTTGACCCAGGGGCCGGACATCGAGATCGAAAGTGTCCTGGTACGAGGCGCGAAGGCAACAAAGTGCGTTCGCATGGTGAACAATCGGGTCAGGAGCGCTCATTGTAAAGGATCTAGACTTGGCTTGTAGGGCCTGCACCAACAGAGGTATGCGGTGCAGTATCTCCAGTTAATATGGCAATCTCAAGCCGATGCCTAGGTTTCAAGAGATATGCCCTGAGGTAGCACTGAGGGGGCATAGGTCGGAACGCAGCATTGTCCTTCATACGGATGACCATGTGTGGGAATGCGACATTCTGCGACAGAGCGGCTACATTGGGAAACACCAAATAATGGCCGTCGGAAACAAGTGGATTTGTTGAAACGGCAATTTGCTCACGGCTCGAAAGGTAGCCAAATGTAATCGGATGAAGATAGTCGACTCTTCGTAGGATCGGGAGGGTCAATAGCATACGGTAGGGCGAGTTGGACAGCACCCGCAGAGCCGTCAATAACGGCCGAATGTGCCGGCGGAAAATCAAGACCTAACATGATCTCGCGTGGGCATTGCTGCAAGGCGTAAAACATAAGGGTGGTGCCTGGCTGCAGTGAGACGGGCAGCATACGTGACAGTGACAACTGGAGTTGCGCCGCCGGCTACTCGGACGAAAGCGAGTGGGGCAGGAGTTAGAGCTATCTTTAGGCGCGCACGGAGGTTCGAGTTCTAAACGGATATCTGTGTTCCTGTTTCAATCAGTAATATGACAGGTATACCATCCAATCGCACGTTGATGAGGTTGTGATCGCCAGAGAGTGTAATCAGAGGTATTTCGGGTAATGTCATTTGCAGGCTGACCTGTTTGTTCTGCGCCCATTAGTGCTCCGAGGAGCGGCAGGAGTAAGGAGAACGAGAGCGACGAGGCAGAAGCGAGCGGGAAAGACCTGGGCGGGGCGAAGGGGAACGGGTTGGTCGTGCCGCCAGAAATGTTGGAGCGGTGTCTTTTGTGCGCGTCGGCGGGCGGGGACTACGAAGCGGGGGTCGGGTATTTCGATAGCTCGGCCAATATCTCGAGTTTTAAGAACTGCGACAACGGCGGGAAATATGTCCAGCACCTCCACATCATGAGCATATAGGCCTGTCAGCAAAAGTAGGCTATTTTACGCGTTTCGATAACGAGGACGAGCGTACTAAATTCGTAGTAGATGAAGTACGTGGGGTGAGCGGTAGTCGGGTCTTGTCTTTTTTTAGGAATTTGATTTATTTACTCACGAAAATAAACGCAGACTAACAAGATATACAGGAGGAGGTCCAAAAGCTCAAGGCTGTAAGGGCACTTCCTTGTGGGGGACCTCCTTGACGGAGCAAAGTGGCTGGAGTCTGACATACGCCATTTGTTGCCGTATAACGCTCAGGATGAAGGATATGGATGCATGGGAATCATCTGGGGTGTGAACCTGTTCATGGACTGGAGAGGCAGCTTCAATCTCCCGGAGGACGATGCGCACACTGCTTTCAGATGCACCTGGCGCGGGTGGCAGACGGAGGCCCTCGTAGGTAGATGTTGTATCCTTGTTAGGAAGGCGAGAAAAGTTGCGAGCAATGCGAGAGCCTTCGCCTTAAGCGGCGGCATTCAGCAATGTCCTGCACTGTCGAAGATTTCTCGCAGATAAGGACAGTAAATGTGTCGTCCGCCATTACGCTGAGGATATGGGCCGCGTTTTCCGCTTCTTCTCGTCAATCTCATCAACCTTGCGGCAAAGCGGAAGCACGTCCTAGATATACATGTCACATCTGGCTCATTGCAAGTCTGAACTCGGCATGCAGGGCCATTCTGTGCGGCACGCCGGCGGTCATCAGGCTTGCCAAAGAAATCACTGAGCATTTGTTTGCACAAGTCCCAGCTGGCAAGTTCCTTTTTGAAGGTCTCAAGCCAGACGCGTTCCGTTCCCGCGAGATAAAAGATCAGGTTAGCGAGCTTGCCAGTCCATTTCCAGTGATTTCTCGCGCTCAGCCGTCGTATAGCCGAAGCCAATCCTCAACGTCGGTATCATCCGTGCCAAGAAAGGCTGTTGGGTCGCGCAATTGTGCCACGATGACTGTGGGCGCAGGTGACAACGTGCCCGAATCAGTCTCGCCTTGAGCTGGCATTGCCGAAGCCGCCAAGGAGCGCGCGCGGCGTAAATCCGTCACGTGTTTCAGAAAGCCTGCAGCCTCATGCAATGTGTAAAAATGGTTGTTCTTGTAGCGGCCCCATTCAGAGAGACTCTGCGACCTTGTATCGCCTGTGTATCCTCTTCCGGGCTAGTCGCGAAGTGAACTTTGTCTATTTGCTCGTAAAGTGTCACGAGCCAAGAAGGAAACAAGGAAAGAAAGCAAAAAGGGCAAGAACGCCCGAGGAGAGAGTGGGAGAGATAAAGAAAAACTAGTGAGGAAATACGGAAGTGTCCGGTCTAAAAGAGCGGAAGACATGAAAGAGGCGCAGCAATGCACGTGAAGCTAGGAAGCCAACGAAGCGAAAGGACGCTTAGGAAGAGGCTAGCCCATCTAAGCTTCAGGACGAGTGGCGGAAGTATGAGCTGGAGACCGGACCTGGCGGATGGATCGTACAAAGTACGCGAACACATCAGAGAATATGTTGAATTAGTTTGTGCTGTGTATATTGTGCTGTGTCTTACGGTTTCTTCTATTGTTTGGAGTGCGCGTTCAATGATGATTAATGTATTTTCTTTGATGCTCATGCTCCATAAAGTGTTTCCATGACTCAATACTTCCTTGCGTTGTGTTTGCGCTCTTTGAGACCTTGACATAGGGTTTAGTAAGGACATCTTGTTTCTTTCTGTGTGAAAAATGAAATTATTGTAACGAGTTGCATTGCCTCCAGCGACAAGGATTTAGTCAACTGATAGTACTGCCATTTTGTATATCATCCGTGTTTCCCCTCAGTATTGAGATTATCCTTGCACTTCAGTTCGTGCGCAGTGTCGTGGTTCTCTTGTTGTTCTCATTTGTGATTAAACCTTTACCTGCCATTTAACCTTGCACCAATTCCTCGATCAGACAGCTTTTGCGCTCAGTTGTCTTTCGGAATATTGACGTGTCTAGCCGAAATGACGGAAACACCTTCAACGACCGTCCACTTGCAATTAAACATGCTTCTTTCGACATTACACATTTGTGAACTGAGCTAAGTGTGCGGATTTGCACTGTTAAAACAGTTGCCAGACCACCCTGAGTGCTGCAAAATAGAAACAAACTGCTTCTGGCTCAACGGCTTGGTACTGGAATCGCGTGGGCGTGTTATTGATGCGAAAGTATTACATCGCTCAGGTCGCGGAAAATCGGGCGTTGGCCGCGCTACGATGGTCAAATGTCCAAGTGAGCCAATCGAAGCAGCTGACGTCACTTATGGCACAGTTAATTAAATCAGGTTTAATTACGGTAATTCACTTCAACCCACGCCTATTGGTGGGAATTCGACCACGACTGTTTGCGTAATGGCAAAGTTAATTAGGGAAAGTTAATGAAAATAGTTAACCAAATGTCGTGGGTTCCAAACGATTGTCGCAACGCTTTCACCTTAATCCACGTCGAGATGACTAATTGCTCATTGAATTTTTCTAGTTCGGCGTCATTGTCAGCTGTCCTGTACTCATAAGTCGTGTGACAGCATTGTTTAACTGCTGACGTAGTGCGGCATATGTTTTGCATCAGTGTTTCGTGTAATCTGCTTTTTTCGGCGTTTGTCAACGGCTCAACGCAACGATGTCGGGAACTGCCCTCGCTGCCGCCTTCATACACGTCCGGATAACATCTTTCAGGTAAGTGATAAACATACGCGCATAGGCTTTAATCAGTAATGTTTGCGTGCTTCGATTTTTCTCAATTAGGGGTGTTCCGCACGACAGTTATGGAAGGACGAGCTCTTCGGCATTCAGCTTTATGCTTTAACAGTAGATACTTTCGGGATAAAAGCATGCGTGATTACCTGGGTTACTTGTTCTCACGTTTGTAAATGCACGTTCTGTATCGCTAACTTACAAGGCTCTAGAAGATGAGCAATACGAGAACAAGGCAAAAGCAGCTTTGACCTTGTTCTCGTTTTGCTCATCGTCTTGAATTTCCGTCTCTTGCCTTGCCGCTGTTTTCCCTGGATTACAAGGCTCTAGAGTGTTGTTGCATATTACCTTTTTCAGCTGTGGGCCTCGATGGGTGTTTGGACACGTACTGGACAATGCCAGAGCAAATTCTGGTGTTTTACGTATGATAATGAGGCTCGCTGTAGTGCGAGACCCTCAAAATTTCGTCGAGCAAAGGATCTTTAACGTCCACCTAATGCACGGCAGATAAGTTGTCGTCGCCATCAATCGAAATGTGGACTCCGCGGGAGGCAACTGATCCCGTACACTAATGCTTAGCTGCGAACACTCATAGCTAATAAGACAGCATGGCTTGTACATTGCATGAGAAGCGCAGTGGCCTAGTTTGTGCGAAAATGTTTCACAGCAATTTCTCATATTTTTTTTCAGTTCGTGACGTTCCATGTGTACTGGACTACGCCAAGGGCAGTTGTGCCGAAGAACTGTCCATATTGTTACGGGTAGAACAGCGGCTTAACATATATTTACAGGCTATTTGCTACGATTTCACTGGCATACAAGATGAAAGACCGAGCTCCAGCAGTGAACGTCGTTGTACTCCGTTCTGTGCTGAGATTCGTTTATGGCAGTGCTTGGTAACATGAACACCGGCGTCGATGGTGCTTGATAGATGGCCCGAGTGGTATTGCTGGAGGCGGGTGATTTGGACGACATGGGCGGAAGGTCGAGACACGGTGGAATCGAGAGGTGTGATGCGCCGAGTGACTGACGTCACATATAACAAGACACGGTATGGGCCAGAGTAAGGCGAACTGAACATTTCACAATGGCCAACTCGCCGTGACGTTGTCTAGAGGACCACATCGCCAGGGTTGAAGTAGGCGTCGTGGTGGCGGGCGCCATCGAAGCCTCGCTGCTTCTCCTGCCGCGTAATAAGGCGCAGGCGTAAAATCTGGCTCGCCTATGCACCTCTGAAGATGGCGTTGCGGGCGTATTCTGACGACGTGTCAAGAACGTCGTAAAGGAGCGTGTGAAATGGCAGCATGGGGTTTCTTCCGTAGAAGAGATGAAGCAGAGAAAAACCCGCAGTCATGTTGGGAAGAATTACAGCAAACCGTTTCAAAGGGTAGAGCGGTGTCTCAGTCACGATGGTCGGCAGAAACATATCAAGCACCTCTTTGATTGTTTTGCCAAGCAGCTCTGTGAATCCGTTGGCCTGATGGTGGTGCGCCGTTGTCGACTTGTGTTTTGTAGCACAGGAGTGCAAGCGGTCTTGGACAACGTTTTATATGAAACAGCGGCCCCAGTTTGTGAGGAGCTGTCGAGGAGCGCAGTGGCGAAGTATAACGTCATCGAGGAGGAAGTCGGCGACGTGAATTGCACTGCTGATTGGGAGAGCCCGATCGCGTACCGGGTCCCGTAGTCGGTACCGACCGCTATCTTGCCTTGCCTCGTTTCTTTTTGCTCTTAGCTCTTGGTTAGTTTAAATGCATTTCCGATCACAATTTGGCTTTATGGAGTGGCTCTACTTTAATTGGTAGCTTTTTTTTTTCGTCTAGGACAAGATTCGATCCGGCCGCTATAAAAACACTCTGGGACCTTGTATGCCTTGTGGATTCTCATTCGGGCTAGTCGCCAAGTGAACATCTGTTTGCTTGTAGATGGTGACGAGCCAGGAAAGAAAAATGGAAAGAGAAAAAAAGAGGAAACGGGCAAGATTGCTGGGGTGGCAGTGGAAGAGATAAGCAAAAATGTGAAAAAAAAGGCACATGCTGCTATGAGGCCAACACGGCGAAAGAAAGCGTATAAGAGACCAATCCAGCTAGGCTTTGGGACGACGGGCGGGAGGAAGAGCTGGAGGTCGGGCGCATGGATCGCGGAGAAGGCAGGAACACCGTAAACGCTGTGCAATAGCAACCGCGGATGCGACCCGTGAACTAAGCGGAGACGCAGAAGACATCTGCTGGCTGACCACACCGTTGCTGAGACACTACGCGCCTACATTCCGCAGCCTAGTCGAGTCAGTCGGGCTTTCTACGCCTTGATCATCTGAGCGCCTGACCAGGTCAAACGTGGATCGAAACGCAGACCCCACAACGTGTCGTAGGAAGCAGTGAGGACGAGGTGACGTGGTAATTTTGGCCGACTCCATGTAATTGTTCATGAATTGTCCAACGCATCGTGTGTTAACACATGAAGAATACCTTGAATGAGCTTGCGCGGTGTACAATTCGCCGTGCGTTACGATTTCTTGTATTGTTTGAAGTGCGGGTTCAACGGTAATAAATGTATTTTCTTTCATGCTCATGCTACATAAAGGCTTTTCATGACTCAAAATTTGCTTGGTTCGTGTTTAACACTTTGAGACCTTGACGTAGAGTTCAATAATTACATATTGTGGTTTTTCTGTGTGACGAATTCTCAGGAATTGTATTGCCTCCAGGGACAAGGTTTTATTCGACGGATATTACTCCTATTTTGCATATCCTCCGCGTTTCTCTTAAGTATTGAGAGCATCCTTAACTAAACTTCACGCGCAATGTTTTGGTTCTGTTGTTCTCGCCTCTGATTAAGCACTTGCCTAGCATTTAACCTAGCATCAATTCCACAATCAGAACCTTTGCCTTCACCAATTTTTGAGAATATTGACGTGTCTAGTCCAGACAATGAAAACGCCTGCAACTATCATTCACTTGAAATAAAACGTGTTTCTTTCAATGTCGGATATTTGTGAACTAAATGTGCGGCTTCGAGCTGCCAAAACGGTTGTCAAGTCACACTGAGTGCAGCAAGTTAGAAATAAACGGCTTGTACAACGGCTGTGTTGTGGAATCGGATGAGCATGTTATTAATGCCAAAATATTATATGGCTCATGAGGCGAAAAATCCATCGTTGGCCGGGCCGCGATGGTCATATATCCGAGCCAATTGGTTCAGGTCAATAAGGCAGTTTATTAACGCAGGCTTAATTAAGATAGATTTCATTGTGACGCTCGAACCCACGGCTGTTGGTGAGGGGCGACCCCACGAACGGTGGCGGTTGCAATGCTTGCGCATTCTTCCATGTAGAGAAAAATTGCCCGATGATCTTTTCTAGTTCGGCGTCATTGTCAGATGTTCCGTAGAATTATTAGTCGTGCAACGGCGTTGTCGGGCATATGTCTTGCACCAGAGTTTCGCGAAATCGGCTTTATTCGGTTTTTATCAGCGGCTGACTGCAACGATGTAGGGAACTACGTTCGCCACCGTCTGCGTGCTAGTCCGGACAACTTTTCAGGTAAGTGTTAAACATATTCACATTACCTTCCTTCAGTGATGTATGCATATTTAGATTTATTTCTAAGTTGGGGGGTGTTTACCACGATAGTTATGAGAGGCAGAGCTCTTCTGCCTTCAGCTTTATGCTGCAACAGCAGTCACTTTCATGGTATAAGCATGTATGGTTGCGTGTTGCTTTTTGTCACTGTTGTGTATGTAAGTTCTGCATTTCTACCTTACAAGGGTCCAGAGCGTTATAGCATCTTGTGAAGTAAACGTTTTCCGCGTTGAACCTTGACGGATGTTTGGACGCGTAATGGAGGAAGCCAGAGCAAATTTTGAAGTTTTACGTGTCAAAAGTGCCATTAGATAATGAGGCTCACTGCAGCTCGCAGCTGCAAAAATGTTTGTCTTGCAGGGGATCATTAACGTCCACCTAATGCCTGGCAGACGAGTTATTATAGCCTTCAATCAAAATGTCGCCTCCGCGGAAGGAAACCGATCCCGTGCGCTCATGCATGGCAGCGCACTACCATAGCTGCTGAGGTAGCACGGCGGGTACATTGCATGAAAAGCACACCGGCCTAGTTTGTGGAAAACATATTTCACAGTATTTCCTGACTTTTCTTTTTCTGTTCCTATCACTTTCCCATGTGCACTGGACTACGCCAAGGGCAGCTGTGCCGAAGAACTGGCCACATTGTGACGGGGAGAAGCGATGTTTAAAATATATTTACGGTCCATCTACAACGCGTTCACTGGCATACAAGGCACACAAGATCGAAGACAGTCCGTGCGGTACCAGCGAGTGTCGTGGTCTTCTGTCTTCAGCTTCGTCTCTGGCAATGATTGGTGACATGTACCCTGGCGGCGAAGGCACAGTTCCGGTGATTGCAAAATAGTCCGACTGGTATTGCAGGAGGCGGGTGACGTGGACGACATTGGTGGAAGGTCGACACGAGGTCGAATCGAGAGGCATGATGTTATGTGACGTCGCTTGGCGCAAGACCTTGTACGGGCCAGAGAAAGGAGAAATAAGGCTTTCGCAAAGGCCAACTCGCCGTTACGATGGCCAAAGATTATCAGGGTTGAATCGGGTATCGTGGTGGCGGGCATGATAGAAACCTCGTTGCTTTCCCTGCGGCGTAGTAAGGCGCAGGCGTGAAATCTGGCGTGCCTGTACATATCCGAAGATGGCTTTGCGTGTGTATTCTGACATATCAATAACGGCGGGAAGAAGCGTGTCAAGTGGCAGCGTGGGGTTTCTTCCGTAGAAGAGAGAAAACAGACGAAAACCCGCCGAGTCACGTGGGGAGGAATTATACGCAAATGTTGCACAGAGAAGAGCGGCGTCCCAGTCACTATGGTCGGCAGAAACATGCACATCACGCATGTATTTGATACTTCTTTTAAGAAACTGTGTGAGGCCGTTAGTCTGTGGGTGGTACGCAGTTGTCAACTTGTGTTCTGCAGCGCAGGAGTGCAAGTGGTCGTGGAGAACGTTTGATATGAAGCAGCGGCCTCGGTCTGTGAGGAGCTTTCGAGGAGCGCCATAGTGAAGTGTTACGTCATCGAGAAGGAAGTCGGTGACACCAGTTGCATAGCTGGTGGGAGCCCGAGTGACAGCGTTCTCGGTTGCGTAGTTGGCATCGATTGCTATCCGCTTATTACCGCTGGCAGATAGCGCGAAAAGGCCAAGAAGGTCAAGTTCAATCCCAAAGGAAGGCTGCGGTGGAGCGCCATAGGGATGAAAGCGGCAAAAGGGGGAGGGTAATGCTGGTGTCTTGTGGCATTGGCATTGGTCGCAGGAAGCAACGTAACAGTAGAGGGTACTTTAAATACCGGTTCGTAAGAAGGGAGGCCGAATAGTCATACGTCCGAGACATCTGGGGCGACCTGCTGTAGGAACGTCGTGTAGCTGTGCGAGGATAGTTTGATATCTGTAGGAATACCCAAGAGTAGCTCAAGACCATCAAGGTACATGTCGTAAAGGTACAAGACGCCATATTGCAGCACAGACATATGCAGAGAAGGGGGAGGTGTCTGAGAAGTCAGCCTGAGAATGACCTCTCGCAAATGGGGGTCATGGCGTTGCTGATGTCCGTTATTTTGAAGCGCAGTAAGCGACAGCACGCAGGCATGCTCGCTGCTGTCGGGAAGCTCCAGTGGGTCTACTCGATGGCGTGAGAAGCAATCGGCCTATCTTATGCACAGCTGTGTATAACCGGCTCAAGGTCCGAGACGTCCAGTAGGATCACTTAAGGATGAAGGCCAGCATAAGGCATGATGGTCGGTGATAACTATAAAATGCCTCCAGTACAAGTAGATGCACAATTTACCACACTGTCCGAGCAAGGCCAAGACACTCCAGTTCTGTAATGGAGTGATTAGATGACTAGGGCATGGCACAAGGCCGCAGCCTTGCTGACACTGAGCCAAACATCGCCGATTACATGACTGCTGGTAGCGGTGCGAACTTCTGTTGGAGAGACCACGTGAAAATGGGTGAGAAGAGGAGGTGCAATCAGCAGCACAGTAAACTCAGCAAATGTAGGTCGTTCCAGACCACAGACAAAAGGTGCGTCTTTCTTGAGAAGTTTTTCGGGAGGTTATGCAATGTTAGCGAAATTGCGTACGAAACGACGGAAGGAATGAGCAGAGGCTCACAAAGCTGCAAACGTCATTCTCACAGGTCAGCACGGGAAAAGTTTTGAAGCCGCGAAATTTCTCGGGATCGGGACGGACTCCGGAAGAATCGATGAGTTGCCGGCGGCTGAGATACTTTGATCAAACGAGGTGACAGCCAGCCTTATGGAAAAGAGAAATTTTCGAAAGGCTTATTGAAGTGCTCGAAAAAATTGGCGAATGTATGATAACGTCATCGAGGTAGCATAGGCAGATTGACCTCTTAACGCCGTGAAGAACGTGCATCATAGGTTCAAATGTACGCGGGGCATTACATAACCGGAGCGGCATCACTGCGATCTGATAGGGGCAATCAAGTGCGATAAAAGCGGTCGCATCACCGTCCATGTCGTCAACTGCAATCGGCCCGAACCCAGAGCGAAGGTCGAGGGAAGAAAAATATTTTGAACCATACAAACAATCGAGGACGTCATCTGTCTGCGGCAGCGGATGCATGTTTTTGTAGCTTTGTTGAGATGGCGATAGTCAACACAGAAGCGCCAGATGTGATTCTTTGTCATGAGCGCGACCAGGGAAGCCCAAGGGCTACAATTCTCAATATCTCGGGAAGCATCTTATCGAATTCCTTCCGGATGACTTGGGGCTCATTAGGGGAGACGCGGTAGGGCTGTCAGTGAATCGGGCTGGCGTCGTCCGTGTGAATCCGATGTTTTACAACGAACATTCGACCCAGTGGTCGGTAATCCAGATCGAAAATGTCCTGTTACGAGGTGCGAAGGCAACAAAATGCGTTCGCATGGTGGACCATCAGGTCAGGAGCGCTCGTCGTGAAAGGTTCTAAACTCTGCTCGCAGGGCCTGAACCAACAGAGGTATGCGACGCAGTATCACCAGTTAAAAATGGTAAGCGCAAGCCGAGGCCGATGTTGCAAGAGATGTGCCCTGAGGTAGCACTGAGGGCATAGGCCGAAAATCGCCACGGGGATACACCTGGCATTGTCCTACATGCGGACGACCGTTTGTGGTAATGCGACATTCTGCCACAGGAGGACGGCTACGTTGGGTGACACGATGTAATCGCCGTCGGCAACAAGTGGATCTGGTGAAACGCAATATAGGTCACGGCTCGGAGAGGCTGACAAGAGTCATCGGTGGAACATAGTCGACTTGGCGTAGGTTCGGGAGGGTGAAGAGCATGCGGTGCGGCGAGTTGTAGAGCACCCGCAGAGCCGTCAATAGCGGCCGAATGTGCGAACAGAAAATCAAGGCTTAAGATAATTTCCTGTGGACACTGCTTCAAGGCGTAAAACAGAAATACGGCGTCCGGCTGCAGTGAGACGGGCAGCATACGTGACAGTGACAACTGGAGTTGCGCCGCCGGCTACTCGGGCGAAAGCGAGCGCGGCAAGAGCTAGGGCTATCGTTAGGCGCGTACGGAGGTTCGAGTTGCCTGCCAGCGAAATCGGTGAGCATTTGTTTGCACGGCTCCCACCTGTTGAGTTCCTTTTTCGTGGTTCAGAAACCAGACTCGTGCGGTGCACGCGAGCTTATAGGTCATGTTAGCGGACACAATGGTATAATCCCAGTGATTGCTGGCGCGCACCCATTCGTATAGTCGAAACCAATCCTCTACGTCGGTATCCGTATATAAAAAAGGTTCTTGGGTCGCGCGGCTGTGCCACGCTGACGGTGGGCTCTGGTGGCAATGTGCCCGAATCAGTCTCGCCTTGAGCTGCCTTGCCTTGAGCTGTCACCTCAGACAATTATATATGTAGAGAATATTGTGTTTTTGTAGCGGCCCCACTCAAAGAGGCCCTGCGACACCTTTTGTCACCTGTGGATTCTCATCCCGGTTAGGCACCAAGTGAATATTGCCTGTTCGCTCGTAGTGTCACGAGGTAAGAAACAGGGAAACAAAGAAAAAGGGGCAAGAACGCATGAGCCGAGAGTTGAAGAGATAAAGAAAAAGAATTGAGAAAATACGGATGTGCCCGGTCGAAAAGAACCGAAGACATGAAAAAAGAGGCGAAAGAATGCAGGAGAGGCTAGGAAGCCCAGGAAATGAATGGACGCGTAGGAAGAGGCTAGCCCATCTAAGCTTCACGATGAAGGGCGGGAGTATGAGCTGGAGACCGGACGCCATGGATGGATCGCACACAGTGAGCGAAGACATCAGAGAATATCTTGAATTAGCTTGTGCTGTGTGTAATTCGCTGTGTTACGGTTTCTTTTATTGTGCTTGGAGTGCGCGTTCAAGGGTGATAAATGTTTCTTTCTTTGATGCTCATGATCTATAGTGTTTTTATGACTCAAAAGTTCCTTGTGTCGCGTTTAAGCACTTCGAGACTTTGACATAGGGTTTAATAAAGACATCTTGTATTTTTTTCTCGGTGTGACGAAAGAAATTCTCTTCAGGAATTGCATCGTCTCCAGCGACAAGGATTTAGTCAACTGATATTACTGCCATTTTGTATATCCTCCGTATTTCCCTTCAGTATTGAGATAACCTTGCCCTTCAGTTCGTGCAGTGTCATGGTTTTCTTGTTGTTCTCATTTATGATTAAACCTTCGCCTACCTTTTAACCTTGCATCAATTCCTAGATCAGAGAGCGTTGGCGTTCAGTTGTCTTTCGGAATATTGATGTGTCTAGCCCGAATGACGAAAACAACCGCAACGACCGTTCACTTGCAATTAAACGTGTTTCTTTCGACGTCACATATTTGTGAAATGAGCAAAGTGTGCGGCTTTTCACTGTTAAAACAGTTGCCAAACCACACTGAGTGCAGCAAAATAGAAACAAACGGCTTCTTGTTCAACGGCTTGGTACTCGAATCGCATGAGCGTATTATTAACGCGAGAGTATTACGTTGCTCATGACGCGGAAAATGCGGCGTTGGCCAGGCTACGATGGTCAAATGTCCAAGTGAGTCAATCAAGGCAGTTGACGTCAATTAAGGCACAGTTAATTAAGGCAGGCCTAATAATGTTAATTAGGGCACTCGAACTCACGCCTATTGGTGGGAATTCACTGACGACTGTTGGTATTATGGGAAAGGTACTTAGGCACAGTTAATGAAAATAGTTAATCCACTCGAACCATCAACATTTGGTTGTCGTAATGCTTTCACCTTATTCCACGTTGAAATTACTAATTGCTCTTTAAAATTTTCTAGTTAGGCGTCATTGTCAGGTGTTCTGTACATTTATAACTCGTACAACAGCATTGTTTAACTGCTGACGTAGTGCGGCATACGTTTTGCATGAGCGTTTCGCGTAATCTGCTTTTCTCGGCGTTTGTCAACGGCTCAACGCAACGATTGCGGGAACTGCCCTCGCCGCCGACTTCGTACACGTCCGGATAACAGCTTTCGGGTGAGTGATAAACATATGCGCATTAGCTTCAATCAGTAATGTTTGCGTTTCGATTTCTTTCTCAGTTAGGGTTGTTCCGCACGACAGTTACGAAAGGACGAGCTCTGCTGCCTTCAGTTTTATGCTGTAACGGCAGTTACTTTTGCGATATAACCATGGGTGATTGCTTGTGTTACTTTTTCTCGCTTCTGTAAACACGTTTTGCATCTCTAACAAGGCTCTAGACAAAATGAGCAAAATGAGAACGAGGTAAAAGCAGGAGTTTCGACCTGGCTCTTGTTTTGCTCATCGTCTTGAATTTCCATCTCCCGCCTCGCCCGTTTTCCCTGGATTACAAGGCTCCACAGTGTTGTCGCATATTGCAATATAAACTTTTTTCAGCTGTTTAGCCTCGATGGATGTTTGGCCGCGTAGTGGACAAAGCCAGAGCAAATTTTGGTGTTTTACGTGCCAAAACTACCGTATGATTATGAGACTCGCTGTAGTGAGACTCCGAAAATTTTGTCGAGCAGGGTATCTTTAGCGTCCCATTAATGCACAGCAGAGGAGTTATCGCCCTTAATCGAAACATGGACTCCGCGGAAGGAAACTGATTCCCTACACTAATGCTTAGCAGCGCGCCACCATTAGCCAGTATGGCGTGTGCATTGCATGAGAAGCACAGCGATGTAGTTTTTGCGAAAATGTTTCACAACAATTTCTGACTTCTCTTTCAGTTCGTCACGTTCCATACGTACTGGACTACGCCAATGGCAGTTGTGCCGAAGAACTGACGATATCGTTACGGGAAGAACAGAGGCTTAATATATACTTACAGGCTATTTACAACACATCCACTGGCATACAAGGCATACAAGAGGAAACATACCTGCACGCTGCATCAGTGAACGTCGTTGTCGTCTGTTCTATTTTCAGATTAGTCTATGGGAGTGCTTCGTAACATGAACTCCGGCGTCGGTGGTCCTTGCTAGATCGTCCGAGTGGTATTGCTGAAGCGGCTGATTTGGATGACATCTGCGGATGGTCGAGACATGGTGGAATCGAAAGGTGTGATGCGCCGAGTGATTGACTCTACATATAACAAGACACTGTAGTGGCCAGAGTAAGGCGAAATGAACTTTTCAGAATGGCCAACTCGCCCTGTCGGTGCCCAGAGGAGGACCACCTCGCCAGGGTTGAAGTAGGCGTCGTGGTTTCCGGTACCATAAAGCCTCTCTGCTTTTACTGTCAAGTGGTACGGCACAGGCGTGAAATCTGGCGTGCATCTATACCTCTGAAGATGGCGTTGCGGGCGTATTCTGACGATGTGTCAAGGACGTCGGAAAGGAGCGTGTCAAATGGCAGCGTGGGGTTTCTCCCGCAGAAGAGGTAAAACGGCGCTGGTAGCTTTTCTTTGTCTAGGACAAGACTGTTTTTGTAGCGGCCTGATCCAAAAAGAGACTCTAGGATCTTGTATCGCTTGCAGATTCTCATTCGGTTTAGTCGCCAAGTGAACATTTCCTATTTGCTTGTAGATCATCAGGAGCCAGGGAAGAAACAAGGAGAGGGAAAAAAAAGAGGAAATGGGCAAGATTAATAGAGGTGGAAGTGGAAGAGATAAGCAAAAAAGGAAAAAAGGCACGTGTGGGTATGAGGCCAACGCAGCGAAAGGGCGCGTAGAAGAGACCAGTCCCGTTTCGCTTTGGTACGACGGGTGGGATGAGGAGCTGGAGGTCGGACGCGACGACGCATGCATCGCGGTGAAGGCAGGAACATGGTGGACGCTGTGCTATAGCAGCCGCGGATGCAACCTGTCTACTGAGCGGGCACCCCACAGGAGTCATCAACAGGCTGACCGCGCCGTTGCTGAGACTCCCTACGGCTACAAGCCGCAGGCTAGCGGAGTCGGCCGGGCTATCCATGCGCCCTGGTCACCTGAGCGCCTGACAAGGTCAAACGTGGATCGAAACGCCGAACCCACGACGTGCCGTCGGAAGCAGTGAAGACGAGGTGACGTGGTCAACTTGGTAGAATCAATGCAAATATTCAATTGTCGAGCACATCATGTGTGAAGACGTCAAGAATACATTGAATTAGGTAGCCCTTTGTATAATTTGCTGTGTGTTACGGTCTCTTTTATGGTTTGGAGTGCGTGTTCAGTGGTGAGAAATGTAATGTTTTATGCTCATGCTCCATAAAGGCCTTTCATTACTCAAGTTACTTGCTTCGTGTTTAACACTTAGACCTTGACATAGTTGCAAAAAGACATCTTTTCTTTTTGTCGGTGTGACGAATTAAATTCAGGAATCGCATTGCCTCCAGCGACAAGGTTATTACTTCCATCTTGTATATCCTCCGCGTTTCCCTTCAGTATTGAGAGCATCCTTAATCACTTACGTTCATGCGCGTTGTTGTGGTTTTCTTGCTGTCACGTCTGATAAGCACTTGTCTAGCATTTAATATTTCATGAATTCCACGATCACAGAGCGTTTGTCCTCAACTGTTTTTTGAGAACATTGACGTGTCTAGTACAGATAACGAAAACACCTGCAACTACCATTCACTTCAAATAAAACGTGTTTCTTTCAGCGTCAGATAACTGAACGAAATGTGCAGCTTTCACTTGCTAAAATGGTTGCCAAGCCGCACTTAGTGCAGGAAGATTGAAATAAACGGCTTCTTGACTTCTTGGCTTTGTTATATGACCACGACGGTCACATATGACCACGACGGTCATATATCTGAGTCAATTGTAGCAGTTGATGTCATTAAGGCAGTTTATTAAGACAGGTTTAATTAAGATAGGGTTCATTGTGACACTCGAATACATGGCTGTTGGTGGGTGGGGGGCGAAGCCACATACGGTGGTGGTTGCAGTACTTGCGCCTTCATCCACGTAGGGAAAAATAAATGTCCTATGAATTTTTCTAGTTCGGCCTCATTGCCAGATGTTCCGTTCAATTATTAGTCGTATAACGGCGTTGTCCAACTACTCGCGTTTTCGGGCATTTGTATTCCGTAAGAGCTTCGTGGAATCTGCTTTATTCGGTTCTTATCAACGGCTCACGGCAATGATGTCGGGAATTTCGTTCACCGTCCTCTTTGGGCACATCCGGACAACACTTTTCAGGTAAGTGTTAAACATAATCGCATTACGTTCCTTCAGTAATGTATGCATATTTCGAAATCTTTCTCAGTTAGGGGTGTTCACCACGATAGTTATGAGAGGCAGAGCTCTTCTGCCTTCAGCATTATGCTGTAACAGTAGTCACTTCCATGATATAAGCATGCGTGGTTGCCTGCGTTGCTTTTTCTCACTGTTGTACATGCAGGTTCTGCATCTCTTACAAGGGTCCGGAGCGTTATGGAATCTTGTGAAGTAAATGTTTTCCTTGATGGATGGTTGGACACGTACTGGAGGAAGTCAGAGCAGATTCTGGGGTTTTACGTGCCGAAAGTACCATGAGATAATGAGGCTCACTGCAGTCCGCATATGCAAAAATTTTGCCCTGCAAGGGATCATTAACGTCCACCTAATGCATGACAGACGAGTTGTAGCCGGCAATCGAAATGTGGCCTCTGCGGAAGGAAACTGATCCCGTGCTCTCATGCTTAGCAGCACACTATCATAGCTGCTTAGCAAGCATGGCGGGTACATTGCATGAAACGCACACCGGCCTAGTTTGTGGAAAACATATTTCACAGTATTTCCTTACTTTTTTTCAGTTCCTGTCACTTTCCCATGTGCACTGGACTACGTCAAGGGCAGCTGTGCCGAAGAACTGGCCATATTGTTACGGGGAGAAGGGAGGTTCAAAATATCTTTACAGTGTATTTGCAACGCGTCCACTGGCATACAAGGCATACAAGATGGAAGACAGCCCGTTCGGTATCAGCGAGCGTCGTGGTCTTGTCGTCAGCTTCGTCTCTGGCAATGATTGGTAACATGTACCTAGGCGGCGAAGGCACCGTTCGGGTGATTGCAGTATAGTCCGACTGGCATTGCTGGAGGCGGGTCACGTGGACGACATTGGTGGAAGGTCGACGCGTGGTAGAATCAAGAGGCATGATATGTGACGTCACTTGGCGCAAGACCCTGTATGGGCTAGAGAAAGGAGAAATAAGGCTCTCGCAAAGGCCAACTCGCAGTTATGATGGCCAAACGACCATATTGTCAGGGTTGAATTAGGTATCGTGGCAGCGCGCATCAGAGAAGCCTCGTTGCTTCTGGCGGGGTAAGGCGCAAGCATGAAATCTGTTGCCCCTGTACACCTCTGAAGATGGCGTTGCGGGCGCATTCTGACGACACATCAAGAACGTTGGAAATGAGCATGTCAAATGGCAGCGTGCGGTTTCTTTCATTGAAGAGATAAAACGGAGAAAAACCGGCAGTCCCGTCGGGAAGAATTATAGGAAAAAGTTTCCAAAGGCTGTTCCGCGTCCCAGTAGTGGTCTGCAGAATCATGCATTGTATGTTTTTGATAGTCCTATTAAGAAACTGAGTCCGTTGGTCTGAGAGTGGAACGCCGTTAAGTTTTGTTCTGTAGCGCAGGAGTGCAAGAGGTCTTGGATAACGTTTTACATGAGACAGCGGAGCCGTGAAGTATTACGTCATCGAGGAAGAAGTCAGCGACGCCAGTTGCACAGCTGGTTAGGAGAGCCCGAGTGATCGCGCACCGGGTGGTGTAGTCGGCAGCGACCGCTATCTACTTACTGCCGCAGGCAGATAGCGCGAATGGGCCACGAGGGTAAGTTCAACCCCAAATAATGGCTCCCATGCTACGCCAAGGGGTTGAAGGCGGCCAGCTGGGAGTAGTGCTGGTTTGTTTTGGCGCGGAGATTGCGCACAGGAAGCGGCGTCATGGCAGACGGAACGGTAAATACCGGGCCAAAAGAAGCGATGTCAAACACTGTCATACGTCCGATCCGAGGGGACCTGCGGTAGGAACATCGTGTAGCTGTGTGAGGTTAGTTTGACGCATATGTGTGGGAATAACGAAGAGGAGTTCAAGATCGTCAGGGTGCATGTCGAACCGGTTTAAGACGCCATCCTGCAGAACAACCATACGTAGATAAGCGGTAGGTGTTTCAGAAGTCAGCCGGAGAACCACGTGTCGCAAGTAGCGGTTATGGCGTTGCTCATCTCCGATGTTCTGAGACGCAGTAAGACAGCACGCAGGTGGACTCGGAACTGTCGGGAAGTTTCGGTGAATGTACGGGATGGCGCGGCAAGTAATTAGCGTCTTCATACAATCTGCCGATCTTATGCACAACTGTATGAGTCCTCTTGAAGTCGTAGACCAAGACGTCCAGTAGGATCTTCTAAGGATGATAACCAGCATAACGTATAATGGCCGGTGATAACTATGAATGGCTGGCCGTAAATGTAGGGGCGAAATCTACCCCACTGTCCAAAGGAGGCCAAGGGACTCGCGTTCAGCAATGGACGGAAGACTGCTAGCAAACGTAACATGCTTGCAGCTTTCCTGGCGCTGAGCCATACAACGCAGATTCCATGACTACTGGTATCGGTGCGAAGTTCCGTTGGAGTGGTTACGCGAAAATGGGCGAGAACTGGGTGTGACGTGAGCCGCACGGTAAGCTTAGCGAACGCAGTAGATTGTCCCGGACCCCAGACAAAAGCCTTGTCTTTCTTGAGTTCTGCGAGAGGATTTGCAACGCTAGCGAAAGTGCATACAAACCTGTGGAAGTATGAACGGCGCCCACAAGACTTTAAAGTCATTGACACAGCTGAGAACGGGAAATTCTTGACGCCGCGAACTTTCTCGGGATCGGAGCAGATGCCGGATGAATAGACGAGGTGTCCGAGCACAGTAAGTTGTCGGCGGCCAAAGTAAAATGTTGAAGTGAAGCCCAGCCTTGCGTAAGACGGAATCGTCGAAAAGTGATAGAGGTGCGTGGCAAATTTTGTGAAAATACGATAACGTTATCCAGGTAGCACTTCCCGATCGACCACTTAAAACCATGAAGGCGTACATCATAGGTTCAAATGTAGCCGGGGCAGTGCAAAACCCAAACTGCATCGCTTTAATCATATAGAGACAATGAGGTGTGATAAAAGCGTTATCACGGTCAATGTCAACTGCAACCTGCCGGAACCCGGAGTGAAGGTCGATCGAAAAAGAAAACATTTTGCACCATATAAAAAATCGAGGGCGGCATCTATCCGCGGTGGCGGATGCACGTCTTTTATTGCTTTGTTGAGATGGCGATAGTCGACATAGAAGCGTCAGCTGTCATCTTTCTTTCTCACAAGCATGACCGGGTAATCCCAATGTCTCCAAGGTTCAACGATATCTCGGGCAAGCATCTTATCGGCTTCTTCTGTGTAAGTTGGTGCTCAGTCGGGTAGACGCGGTAGGGCCGTCGGTGAATAAGGCTGGTGTCGCTAGACTCCGAAATTCGCCACAGGACGACTGGTAGCATTGTTTTATACGGAGAACCATGACTCGGAATGCGACGTTCTGTGACAGGAGGACGCTGACGTTGGCTAACACAAAGTTACAGCCGTCAGCAACATGTGGATCGGGTGAAATGACAATATAGGTCAAGGGTCACTGAGGTAGACAAACGTAATCGGTGCTCCATAGTCGACTCAGTGTAAGATTGGGAGGGTCAACGGCGTACGGTAGGGCGATTTGGACAACACCCGCAGAGCAGTAAATAACGGCCCGACTGCGCCGACAAAAAAGGTCTAAGATTTTGTGTGGGCACTGCTCAAAGACATAACGGAAGTATGGCGTCCAGCTACAGTGACACGGGCGGCGCACAGCCCATTGACAGATGGAGTTCCACTGTCCGCAGCGCGGACGACACTGAGCGGGGCAGGAGTTAAGACTTAATTCAGGCGCGTACAGTTTCGAGTATGCACCCGTTGTGTGTGCTCCTTTGTCAATCATTGATATTACAGGTATTCCGTCAGCGCCCGAGTTGAGGTTGTGACGGCCAGGCAATGTTAGCAGAGGAATTTCTAGTCGGGTCACGATGGCAGGTTCACCTCCCGGAATTCGGCCCGTTAGCTTACCGAAGAGCGGCGGGATTCAGGAGATCGGGAGGGACGAGGCAGAGGCGAGCAGTAAAGACGTGGACGGGGTGAAGGGCAACGGTTTGGTCGAGCGAACAGAGACATTGGAGCGGTGTCTTTTATGTGTGTCGGTGGGTGGATGGTACCAAGAGGACGCCGGGTTTTTGAAAGGTCGGGCAAAGGGGTGAGCTCCAAGAACTGCGACAACGGCGGGAAATATGTCCAGCGCATGCACGTGAGAAGCAGGTAGGCCTGTCATCAAAATACGCCATTTTTACGGGTTTCCATAACGAGGACGAGCGTACTAAATTCGTAGTAGATTGGGTATGCCGGGTGAGTGGTAGTCGACTCTTGTTGACGGGGTAAAGTGAGTGGAGTCTGTCGTTGGCCAATTCTTCCCGTAGAATGCTTGGGATGAGGGATATGGGTTGATGGGAATTGTCTGGTGCGCGAACCTGGGAAGGAACTAGAGAGGCAATACTGTGAGATGCAGCCGGCACAGGTGGGAGACTGATGTCTTCGCAGGTAGATGTTGGAGCCGTGTTAGGAAGGCCAAGAAAGTTGAGCAATGCGACGGCTTTTGGTTTCTTCGAAGCGGCGGTATTCAGTCCTGATATTCTGTACTGTCGAAGAGTTGAAGACGTGGAAAGTAAGCGCGTTGTTGATTTTTTAAATATGAGCTACCTTTCCCGCTTCCGGCATCTTCTCGTCAACCTTGTGCCAAAGCGCTAGCGCGTCCTGAATATAGGCCACAGGCGACTCAGTGCAAGGCTCAACTTGGGACGCAAGGTTTTTCTACGTGGCACGCCGGCGGCTATCAGGCTCGCCGAACAAATCAGTGAGAATTTGTTTCTACAATTCCCAGCTGGAGAGTTCGTCTCGGTTGGTCTTAAACCAGATGCGTGCGGTTCCCACGAGGTGAAAGGTCAGGCTAGCGAGCTTGATGGCCTGGTCCTAGTGATTGCTCGCGCTGACCCGTTTGTATATTTGAAACCAATTCTCAACGTCTCGATTATCCGTGCCAGAAAAGGTTCGTGGGTCGCATGGTTGAGTCACGATCACGGTGGGGGCAGGTGGCCACGTGCTTGAATCAGTATCGCCTTGAACTGACATTGCCGATGCAGCCAAGGCGCGCCGGCTGAGTGAATCCGTCGTGCATATTGGAGAGCCCACAACCTCGGACAATATAGTCAACCTTGTGTTGTTATTGCGGCCTGATTCAAAGATTGACTCTGCTACCTTGTCTAGGTTGTGGATTCTCATTCGGGTTAGTGGCCAAGTGAACTTTTCCTGTGTGCTCAGTGTCATGAGCCAAGAAACAGGAAAAAGAAAAGGAAGATCAGAAAAGGGCTAGAAAGAATGACGAGGCAGTGGAAGAGATAATGAAAAAGAACTGAGAAAATGTCCTATATCGAAAAGAACGGAAGACACGAAAGAAAAAAGTGGAAGAGGCACGTTATGCTCCGAGGCCAACGCAGCGAAAGGGCACGTAGCAAGAGACCAGCCCAGCTACGCTTTGGGACGATGGGCGGGAGGAGGAGCTTGAAACAGGACGCGACGGATGGATAGCGGACAAGGAGGCGACACCGTCCGAGCTGTGCTTCAGCTGCCTCAATTGCGACCCGTTAGCTGAGCGGGCGCCCCAACCGGAGACGTCATCTACAGGCGGATGGAGCCGCTTCTGAGACTCCGTGGCTGCGAGTCGCATGCTAGTGGTGTCGGCCGGATGATCCAGGCGCCTCGGTCACCCGACCGCCTGACCAGGTCAAGCGCAGACCAAACGGCTTAGGTAACGACGTCTAGTCGACGGCGCATCGACGGGCCCAACGAAGTGTCGTCGGAAGTAATGAGGACCTGGTGACGTGGCTACGTCGGTGGACCGAATGCAAATATTTTTGAAGTGTGCAACACATCCTGTGCGAAGACCTTACGAATATCTTGAATTGCACTGTGTATAGGCACCAGTGTGTTTTTTTCTATTGTTTGGAATTCGTGTTCAATGGCGATCATTGTAATTTCTTTTATGATCATGCTACATAAAAATTTAATGACTCATAAGTTCCGTACCTTGTATTTAACACCTTGGGATCTTGTCATTAAGTTTAATAAAGGCATCTTTTATTTTATCTCTGTAGAACGAAATGTTCCTCACGAATCGCATCGTCTCGAGCGACGAAGTTTTAGTTAACGGATATTACTCCCACTTTGCATATCCTCCGTGTTTGCCTTTAGTATTAAGATCATTATCCACTTCAGTTCCTGCGGAACGTGGCGTTTTTATTCTCACTTCTACTTGCGCGTCATATATTGTTTAGCTTCAATGTCTTAATTATAAAGTGGTTGTTCTCAGTTTTAGCAGAATGTTGACGTGCCTAGCCCAGATGACGAAAACGTCTAACCATCATTCATTTGAAACTGAACATTTGTTTCGATCAATTTCAGATATGTGAACTTAGCTTGGTTTGTGAATTTGAACTGCTCAAATGGTTTCAAAGTCATTGACATTGATACGCAAGACAATGACATTCAGTATAGCAAGGTTGAAATAAACAGCTTCTGGCAGAACTGCTCAGTGGTGGAATTGGATGAGCATAATTTCAATGCGAAAGCACTATATGGCTCATTAGGCGGAAAATTTGTCGTTGGCGTGACCACGATGGTAAAGTGCCCTTGTGCGCCAATCCAGGCAGTTTGTGATGTCAATTAGTACAAAGTATGTTGAGGCAGGTTTGATTAAGTTAGAGTTCATTACTGCTCTCGAGCCCACAACCATTGGTCAGTCGGAACCACGACCCTTGGTATTGAGGCGCCGTTAATTAAGGTAGACTTAGGACACATATTTAATTAACATAGTTCATTAGGACACTTTATCCCATGGCTATTCGTGGGTGTTGAACCCACTATCATTGGTGTTAAGGCCATGGTAATCAAGACACGTAAGGTAGAGTTAAGCCACTCGAACCCAGTAACTTCGGTGGGATTCGGGCCCTCGACCTTCGATGGTCGCAATGCTTTTGCAATAATCCACATAGGGATAGCTAATCACCCCTTGAATTTTTCTGCTTCAGTGTTATAGCCGGATGTTTTGTACATGTATTAGTCGTATAAGGGCGTCGTCTAACCGCTGACGATGTGCGGCATACGTTTTGCATCGGTGCTTCGCGAAATCGGCTTTATTCAGCGTTTTGTCAAGGGCTCTCTGCAACGATGTCGGCAACTCCGATCGCCGCCGTCTTCGTGCAAGTCCAGATAACACTTTTCGGGTAAGTGATAAGCACATGCGCTTTACCTTCCATTAGTAATGTCTGCCTATTTCGATTTCTATGCCGTTTAAGAGTGTTAACCGTGACAGTTTTGACAGGGCGAGCTCTTCTGCCTCCAGATTTATGCTGTAACAGTAGCTACTTTGGTGTTACGAGGGCGATTCAGAAATTAATGCCTTCACGTCCACTAATTTGCCAGTAGTTCCTGCAAACAATTTGGTCCCTTTATTATTAATGCACTGATGCTTAAGCTATAGCATGGCGCTTATCTCACCTTCCTATTTCTTCTGGTTCCAGAGTAATCGAACAATCCATGGCATCCAGTGGTGACGTCCGGTTGAAACAGCGGGCTGTAATTGAATTTGTGACTGCGGAAGGTTCTGCACCAATCAACGTTTATCGCCGTCTGACAGCAGTTTACGGAGATGCCTTTGTTGACGTCAGCATTGCGCGGAGGTGGGCAAGAACGCAAACACCAAAATCTAGCGCATCATATCTCCAGGATCAGCAGCAAAGTGGACGGCCCGCTACGGCCTCTTATGATGATCATAAACATGAGATGGACGAGTTGATTCGGGGCAATCGCAGGATCAAGCAACGCGAGATCACAACACTCGCTATTTCCATTGGTTCAGTGAGCCACATCATTAAGGACTTCCTGCGTTACATGAAGGTATGCGGTCGTTGTGTACCACGGCAACTGATGACTGATGTGAAAGACTCCAGGAAGAGGATCTGTCAGAAGCTGCTCCTGCGATACGAACAGGAAGGTGAGGACTTTCTTCGAAGAATTTTTACTGTCGAGTCGTGGACAAACCAGAACGATCTGGAAACGAAGCGTCAGTCGATGGAGTACGCCCACACGTCCTCTCATCTTCCAAACAAAAAAACAAAAAAATTCAGTTGTCCCATCTGCTGGCAAAGTGTTGTTGACCCTTTTCTGGGATTGGGATGGTATCGTGCATTCCGAATTTCTGCAAAACTTTCACAGTAAGGCCACACCGCTACGTTGAGACCCAGAGGCGACTGTGGGCCAGATCGCAGCGCACTCGCAAAGATACTCGTAAACCGACAATTCTGCACCACGACAATGATTGTGCGCGCACAAGCCACAATACTCGGGAAGCACTGCAGCTGCTGAAGTTTAGACATTCAACCTCATCCTGCCAATAGTCCGGATATTGCGCCTTGCGACTTTTGGCTTTTCCTCAAACTTATTGAACACTTTAAGAGGAAGCTTTAGCTCGGGTGCTCCTATCTAAATACATGTAAAAGTAGAATTCGTTTTTCTCGGCAACCACTGCACCAAATTTGACGGTGTTTGTTGCATTTAGAAGAAAAACTTAATATCTAGTGACCGATGGTTTTGAATTTGCGATTTAGGAAGTAATTTTGTATTAAAATTGGCAAAATTGTTAATTTTCAAAAAACGGAGGTATGTTTACAACTCCGTAACTCAGCAAGGAAAAATGATATAGTACACATAAAGCGTACAAACATGATATGTTACACATGAATCTAAAAAAAATCTAGTAATATGGAAATATAGCTTTTGCAGAACACTTGTAGACATTGTAACAAATTCACACAATATATAAACTGGCATATCACATTTGACCGCTTTCAAGGATCTAATGGATGCCGTTTACAGAACCGCGATATCTGTTCCTGATTCAGAGCTATTAGTTCGTAAACTTCGTGCTTCTATTTTTTCAGTTCTCCATTTTTGAAAAGGCTTTCCAACAAAACTCATAGCCTAAATCGAAATTCCGCTTGCAACAGTCATTAGAATTTAACCTTCCCAAATGCAACAAATTTCATCAAAACCGGTCCAGGGGTTATATGAGTAAAGCGTTTTTGCCTTTTACATGTATTCGAATAGGCCCCGTTGGAGTTGGGCCCGAGCTAAAGCTACAGTTATGACGCGGAGGTGGAAGCAGAAGTTAGGCGATGGTGCCGCCAGTTGGCCACCGCAATTCTTCTCCGACGGAATGAAAAAACTGTTTCGCGGAAGTGCGTCGACCGCAATGGGGACTATGTTGGAAAATGCCACCATGTGTAGCCGACGCCGTAAGATTTCAACTGATTCCTGTATCGGTGCTGTCTGTCAAACGCAAATAAAGGTACCATCTTAGAGGCATTCTGTATCGCCCTCCAATAAGCATGCGTGGTTGCCTGTGCTATTTTTTTCTCACTCTTTTAAGTACATATTCTCCATCTTTAACCTGCAAGTCACTACATCACTACAGTGTTGTCGCATCGTGTGAAGGAATTTTTTTTCTGCGTTGTGGCATTGATGGCTGTTTAGGCGTGTACTGGACTAAGCCGGAGTAGATTCTTGGATCTTACGTGCCAAAGCTACCATTTGAATATGAAGCACGCTGTAATGTGGGACTCCGAAAAATTTGTCTACCTGGGGAACCTCCACCAAATGCATGGCGCAAGAGTTTTTCACTCCCATCGAAATGCGGCTTCCACGGTAGGAAAGTGTTCCCACGAATTCGTGCTTAGTAGCGCACCACAATAACTGCTAAGCGACCATGGCGACTACATTGCATAAAAAGCACACTAGCGTAGTTTGTGTAGACAGATTTTGAGTTTGTTACGTGCCATACTTACTGGACTAGGCCAAGGGTTCGTATGCCAAAAAACTGACCGTATGTTTCAGGGCGACGTGCGCCTATAAAATTAGCTTTAATTTTGTTTGTATCGCTGTCGGATATGACAAAATTTACTTTGTTGGATAAAGCTAAGTAGCGGCTGTTTAAATGTCAGCCTACCTTCAGGACTTGCGATTTTGCTTTGGCAGTGCATTTTGTCTTGGATGCTGGCATTATTTGATTTCATTTGCTCAAACAAGGCTGTCATTTTAGTCTGAATCGTAATCGAACGTTGCCTTTCGAGTGTGTAGCTTAGCGCCAATTGGTCTATGAATGTTTTCATTTTTCCATATTTGTGTTCAACATCGGCATTGCTTCAACATTGTGTTTGCCCGCTTATACTACTACTAATAACTCTTGACTATTCTCTTGCTCAGTTTATATAACGCTTTGGCATTAGCTAGATGGAGTAGAGCGCTCTTTGGCCTTAAATCCCCTTGCGCCAATAAACTTCAATCATCATTATGAGATGGAGTAGACCATTAACATTTGGGAACGTCTCACTGTCCTTCAAGAGCCGTTTGAGTGCTGGCAGGAATGTTCGCACTTGACAGTTTTTGGTTGCATGATATTGACTTGAACTGCCGTCTACATTTATCAGATTTGTGGTGTGCTTATGTTTAAAGGTAGAAAAAAATTGCCGACGATTACGTTACTTCCTAATGCGAAGTTTGAGCGCAGCAAATAAGCTGTTTCACCTTTTCGATAGATTGAGGCAAAGAAATCTAGCAACACATGTATGCGCTATCACAGAATTTTTTTTTTATTTTTCACACGTATTCCTTTAACAAAGACTCCACTAACAGTTCTTGACAGTCATGAAGGAAGCTTTGTGGTCGGAGAAATAGACTGATATATGTTCGACTTGGTACACCAATGCTTGATTCTCAGACTAGATGTATACAAGTGCCTCGCGAGGTTGTCACAGCCGTGGGACGCGTTACGAGCGAGAGGAACGGGATGTTCTCCCGCATAAGTGTTAGGAAATTGCTGTTTGTCTTTATGTCAAGCCGCCACCGATCTGGGTCTCTGATTGCCACCGCACAGGGCGAACGGCAGCGGCAATTTCGGCTCGGGCGGTGCACATATACAGATCCGCCGCCACCGATCTGGCCCTCTGATTACCACCGCACAGGGGTTGCATTGGAGGAGGAGCGAAGAAAGGAACTAAGTTCGAGCCGGCGCTTTGACAACCGGAGACTCGCAGGAAGAGGGGGGAGGGGGGCGGCGTGTACACCCAGCGGCAAACGATGGGGGCAGAAGCGCGCGCAGCAAGCGGACACGATAAAGGGAGGAGGGAAGAGACAGCAGCGACTGACTGATGCCGCTGACGCCGATAGTGAGTCAACCCCAGCTGCGGAGTTGGTTTCAGGGACAACGAATAACCGGCGCGTCGGCAACTGAAGAGCACCCTATCCGCCACACAAGAACAGGGGGGGACCCTTTCCTCCTCTTTCTGCATGGCGGCGACGGTGTTCTATGCAGTCACGTTATCTTGACTCTCTAGCGGCGTCAGCGGCATCCAGCGGTATCAGTCGATCGCTGCTAGCGCTGGGGGGATGAAAGGGGGGCGGAGCTAATTACGAGGCCGACGACGACGCCGACGCGAAACCCAGGAACGGACGTCAAAGAGCTGCGCTCTAAAATTACCACGCATACATTTGGCATAAAAAAGCTTTATGTAGCGGCACATTTCAAGCGTTCCTGGTGACGCAAGGTTGGTAGCGAAACTGATAGCTCACCTGACTGACGTCATGGGCCCTGCTACATAGCAAGTGACGGTGAGCTGAAAACTCCAGGAAGTGGCACCGCTTCTATCGGTAGCGATGCGCATTGTGAGAACCTCATTATAAATTACCCTTTACGCGGAGCGTTAAAATGTCGCTAAATGGTGCAGAGGACCTACATTAACGATTCAGCATAGTTGTGTAGTATCGCTGCAGGGTTTCTTTAATCCTAGCTTCTTTTGGAGCCGCCCTCTTGCGGCTTGATTGCTGTTTGCCACTTCCTTTCATCTGGTAGGCTCATTGTCTTTTTGAGATGCTTGACTCGTGACTCATGGTTTATGAAGGCAGCTTAAAGCATGAATTTCCCTGCATATACAAATTACCGACAAACGAAAGAGTAGAGCATAAACTCTGGTTTCATTCCACCAAGAAGCCTAGGCTGTTCAGTTGCAATTAGTTTAAGCTAGTGGAGCTCCAAAAGGAGTGTGTGAAAAGGCAAATCCTGTATTCGAACTTTGCAATAATTCTTGCTTCCAATTGCATGCAGCCAAATGCAATCAGCTAAGTGCTCATTAGAGCTCGAGAGGCACTTCGAAGCTGTCCATGTGGGCTCCTGGTAAGCATATAAACGTGTACTGCTGCCGCGAGGCATTGACCTGAATTGTGTGTGTGTTTTAGCGCGAGAAAACCTTCAAGGTGATCGCGTGTGCTGCTGGGATGTGCGTGTGTGGGGTTAAGAGGGAACCTAATAGCGGCCTTAATGTGTCTTAACAGTTTCTCATTTTTGTCTACGTTCGTTGGTTTTTGTTCACTGCTGCATCTGGCCGTGGCAGACAAATGTTTGCTCTCTGCAGGCCCTGCCTCCTAAAGAGCGCGTCTCCCAGCCAGTGGTTTGGGAGGCTCTGAACAAGCACTTGAGTTACAGGCCACTTGTAAAAAAAAAAAAATCGGACAACCATTTCTGGTAAGTGTACTTTTGCTCACCGCTTACCGAGAAAACGGGGAAGCACTCGCCGTGAGCCGGAGCGGCTACTATCTCAACTTCTCCGAGCTTGAGCTATAAGTCATCAAGAAACAGTTCAATTTTTACATATTTATACTTTTTGTGCGCAAACAAACAGGGACGAAGAATAGGGGCAACACAAGGACGAGCGCTTTCAGTGTTTGTGTTGCCCCTATTCTTCGTCCCTGTTTGTTTGCGCACAAAAAGTATAAATATGAATGTTCCAACTAGGCCGACTCGCAGTTATGCTTCAATTTTTACAGGCAGAATCCACGGTTTGCATCTATGACAGTCCAAAGGTCCTCAAGCAACTTAGCTCTCGACTCCTACGTGGCTACGTACCATAGCGCACGTCGTAGCACAAGGCCGGTGCCATCTGCTGGATAATAAGAAGCGGGGAACAGGCGGCTCATGTCTCGTCAGACGCTGCAAGCGAGGAACTTGCTGTGGACTGCTAGCACAGCCGTGATTTGAGCACATCAGTGTTGCACGACGCCCGTGGCTCCCAGTCATATATTATTGCACCAGATCACTAGATTTTCCGAGTGGAGCGCGAGAAGGCTGTGCTATATTATGTGGATTTTGTCCGTGCCTTCTTTATATTATATAACTTCATACTACATGCCAACCGGCCTTCTTGATCTACATTTCGTTGTCGTATTCCCGCTGACTTATCCTGAGCAGCCCAGGTCCACCATGCAAGATCAAAGGCAACCATCACACTGTTTGGAGCCCTGTCTTGCCATCACTTCAAGAACCTGATATGGTCCTGCCAGAGCCAGCTTTTGGGACAAGCACACCCGACCCCCCGATCAGGGTGGCGTCATAAACGGCCGTTGGGTCGCACCTCGAGGAGGCGCCACCAGGAAAATTATCGCCTTCACTTAAGAGGCAGACATGCTTCCTTTCAACTTATCAAGTGCCCCCCCCCCCCCTTCTTAGCTCACAAGCGATCATTTCAAATGCTTCAGTCCACCCTGCAGATCATGACCTCCTCCGAGGATGTCAACAGTAGCTTCCTGCGTAAGTAGTGCTTTTTGTTGCGAGTCGCTGTTTCCTCAATTTTCTCCAACGTTTGTAAATGTTGCTATCTCTCCAGCGATGTAATCTAGCACTCTCTATTGATTTAGTCATTCCTTAAGGTGTCCCTTTAAAAAATGCATGGATGTGTGTAGAATTGGCCGAGTGGGCTCTGCTGCTGAGCACCATGTTGCCCGTTTGATTACCTACGGTGACCATATATGGGTGTGTGTAAGGCTAAAATGTATTGCATTTTTGGTTGTGTTGAAGATAACTTCAGGTTCCTTAACCTTATCCGGAACCCCCAAGGATATTGTCGCGAAATCACCAGGACAAATTGCTTGGGCCATATGCACGAATAGGCGTAGGTAGCAAGTCAAAGCTGGCTGAAAAAACGGGTAACCGCGAAAACGCCGCCATCCTGCTACCGCTCATTTTTTTGTAATGTTAAAAATTTCGAAACTACCTTACAAAAAAGGAAAGTTTTAGGAGTAGCACGTGCACAGACGATTTCTAAAGTACATACTATATTATTTGAGCAACATCCGCAGTCAAATTTGCTGAGAATCTTTATGATGTCTGAAAGGATGTATTTGCCGGCACCTGAACTGGATGGGAGTAAGGTGCCTGGTGGTGGTCTCGTGCTGACGGTGCCCTCTCGGTGAGCGCATATTTCCCCTCATCTTTTAAAAGGTTCAATACTTACAAGCATTTGTCTCGCAAACCAGCAAACCATAGTTACTTCAAGGGAATTTTCCAAGTCTTAATTTCTCTCGTCGTATTCGAGTGCTGATTGCCGTGTTATCGTTTGTTAACGAAGCTTTCCCTCAAGTCTAAATATTTTAATGCAGTTTGTCGTGTGCGTATCATGGCCACGCACGCTTATATCGCCTTCCGTTTCTCTACCACGGGTGCGCTTTAAAACCACGGCGCTGCAATTTTGCTTCAGAGACTTTCCTTCCTTCCTTCCTTCCTTCTTCTCCTCCCTTAAACTAGCTCTCTTAACTACTACACGCAGAGACAAAGCAACAGCGCGCGCATTCGATCCCATAGATGATATAATTATATATATATATATATATATATATATATATATATATATATATATATATATATATATATAGAAAATTATCTGTCATAGCTCTCGTCGTATAGCCCTCTGGGTCGCTCTTCTCCACGGGCGGCCATTTTTTCAAGAAAGTATGCCTTCCAACCGACTATCGTTGACATCCGTCCCTTTCCACGTACGTATGAGGCTCGGAGCAGGAGGTATGGCGCTTCAAAGTAACAAGGGGCCTGACGAACCAACCGACATAGCTATCTTTCCTGGCAAGATCCAAGGATCACGAGTTCAAATCACCTGTTCTCTTCCTTTTTTACCCCTTTTTATTTTTTTGATGTCTTTTCTTTTATGTTATCACTGTACGGGAACCCGCCTAAAAAAATTATATATATGCTCAATTATGTATGGCCACACATGTGCAGGTCATGAATACCAGGTTCTCTAGCCGAGTGGACAACGGGCAGCGACGGAGCGATCGAGCAACGTTTACAATAGGCCATCAAATGCGTAGAAAACTACCTTGTGGGCACGGGACTCGCCTGCTCGGCCGAAAAATCCGAACTGCTGCTATATAGACCAGTCAGAAAGGGGCGCCCACCTAAATGCTACACCCCCCTGGAAAAGCAAATACTGGATACGCCATGTATCCAGACATGTACACTACAAACAGACGCACATCGTGTGGCGAGGTTGCGACACTAAATCAAATGTTATGGGAGTGTCGGGACCTACCAAACAAGTCGGGCAGTGCCGACCCCTCCGTCTCTTCCACCGCCAGCCTCCAGTCACGCTGGATGACCGCACTGCTCAGCTCTGACCTGACAGCACAACCCTGGGCCGTCCAGCGAGCCGAGGAAGCCGCTTCGAGACAAGGTCTCGGAACCGCGTCTGCGGCGGGTGCCCAGACCCACTAAAAGGAAGCCGGACTCAAATCTTGTTGATTTGAAATAAACGGTTACGCTCTCTCTCTAGCCGAGTGCCATCCGTGCGGTATAACCAAGCTCAGATTGGTCCACCTTGACTGATCAAATAAGGCACCACTGTAGGTTAAATGAGGCGTACAACTCCTGCGGGACCCGCCGTGGTTGCTCAGTGGCTATGTTGTTCGATTCTGCGACCTCGTGCTCAGTAGTCTGATCCCGGCTACGGCGGCCGCATTTCCATGGGGGCGAAATGCGAAAACACCCGTGTACTTACATTTAGTTGCATGTTAAAGAACCCCAGGTGGTCGAAATTTCCGGAGTCCTCCACTACGGCGTGCCTGATAATCAGAAAGTGGTTTTGTCATGTAAAACCCCCACGGTCCTCCCGTGCAAGAGGACCGTGGTTCAATTCCCGGTGCCGCGCAATTCTCCACCGGAAAATACAAAAACCGTGTGTTGAGAAAATAGCACAAACGGGCCTGGAGTGCGGCCTGATCCCGGTGACCAGAACCGGTAACGTATTCTCTCACCAGAGCAGGATTGGCCACCCTGGTGCAGTACTTGGCCACAACCTCCTATATGAATACAACAATCAAACCCCGGCCCTCAGTCCTCAGCAGGCGCGAAGCAACTGACCACAGTGGTGGTCAGATCTGTGACGCAGCAGAGGGTGCTAAGAATACCTGGCTCCGGGCAGGCCGCCATTGGAATCTGAACCTGGCAACGTTTAACGTTAGAACGTTATCTAGTGAGGCGAGTCTAGCAGTGTTATGGGAGGAATTAGAGGGTAGTAAATGGGATGCAATAGGGCTCAGTGAGGTGAGGAGGACAAAAGAAGCATATACAGTGCTAAAAAGCGGGCACGTACTGTGCTACCGGGGCTTAGCGGAGAGACGAGAACTAGGAGTCGGATTCCTAATTAATAAGGAAATAGCTGGTAACATACAGGAATTCTATAGCATTAACGAGTGGGTAGCAGGTCTTGTTGTGAAACTTAATAAGAGGTGCAAATTGAAGGTAGTACAAGTATACGGCCCTACATGCAGTCATGATGACCAGGAAGTCGAAAGCTTTTATGAAGACGTGGAATCGGCGATGGGTAAAGTCAAAACAAAATACGCTATACTGATGGGAGACTTCAATGCCAGGGTGGGCAAGAAGCAGGCTGGAGACAAGTCAGTGGGGGAATATGGCATAGGCTCTAGGAATAGCAGAGGAGAGTTGTTAGTAAAGTTTGCAGAACAGAATAATTTTCAGTAATGAATACCTTTTTCCGCAAGCGCGTTAGCCGAAAATGGACGTGGAGAAGCCCGAATGGTGAGACTAGAAATGAAATAGACTTCATACTCTGCGTGAACCCTGGCATCATACAAGATGTAGACGTACTCGGCAAGGTACGCTGCAGTGACCATAGGATGGTAAGAACTCGAATTAGCCTAGACTTGAGGAGGGAACGGAAGAAACTGGTACCCAAGAAGCCAATCAATGAGTTAGCGGTAAGAGGGAAACTAGAGGAATTCCGGATCAAGCTACAGAACAGGTATTCGGCTTTAGCTCAGGAAGAGGACCTTAGTGTTGAAGCAATGAACGACAATCTTATGGGCATCATTAAGGAGTGCGCAATAGAAGTCGGTGGTAACGCCGTTAGACAGGAAACCAGTAAGCTATCGCAGGAGACGAAATATCTGATCAAGAAACGCCAATGTGTGAAAGCCTCTAACCCTACAGCTAGAATAGAACTGGCAGAACTTTCTAAGCTAATCAACAAGCGTAAGACAGCGGACATCAGGAACTAGAATATGGATAGAATTGAACAGGCTCTCAGGAACGGAGGAAGCCTAAAAACAGTGAAAATGAAACTAGGAATAGGCAAGAATCAGTTGTGTGCGTTAAGAGATAAAGCCGGCAATATCGTTACTAATATGGATCAGATAGTTCAAGTGGCTGAGTTCTATCAAGGTTTATACAGTAACAGTGGCACCCACGACGACAGTGGAAGAGAGAATAGCCTAGAATAATTCGAAATCCCACAGGTAAGGCCAGAAGTAAAGAAAGCCTTAGGAGCTATGCAAAGGGGGAAGGCAGCTAGGGAGGATCAGGTAACAGCAGATTTGTTGAAGGATGGTGGGAACACTGTCCTAGAAACATTGGCCGTTCTATATACCAATGCCTCATGACCTCGAACGTACCGGAATCTTGGAAGAACGCTAACATAATCCTAATCCATAAGAAAGGGGACGCCAAAGACTTGAAAAATTATAGACCGATCAGCTTACTGTCCGTTGCCTACAAAGTATTTACTAAGGTAATCGCAAATAGAATCAGGAACACCTTAGACTTCTGTCAACAAAGGACCAGGCAGGATTCCGTAAAGGCTACGCAACAATAGACCATATTCACACTATCAAGTGGTAGAGAAATGTGCAGAATATAACCAACCCTTATATACAGCTTTCATTGATTACGAGAAAGCGTTTGATTCAGTCGGAACCTCAGCAATCATGGAGGCATTACGGAATCGGGGTGTAGATGAGCCATATGTAAAAATACTGGAAGATTTCTATAGCGGCTCCACAGCCACCGTAGTCCTCCACAAAGAAAGCAACAAAATCCCAATAAAGAAAGGCGTCAGACAGGGAGATACGATCTCTCCAATGCTACTCGCAGCGTGTTTACAGGAGGTATTCAGATACCTGGAGTGGGAAGAATTGGGGATAAAAGTTGATGGAGAATACCTGAGCAACTTGCGATTCGCTGATGCTATTGCCTTGCTTAGAAACTCGGGAGACCAATTGCAATGCATGCTCACTGACCTGGAGAGGCAAAGCAGAAGGGTGGGTCTGAAAATTAGTCTGCAGAAAACTAAATTGTTGTTTAACAGTCTCGGAAGAGAACAGCAGTTTGATAGGTAGCGAGGCACTGGAAGTGGTAAGGGAATACATCTACTTAGGGCAGGTAGTGACCGCGGATCCGGATCATGAGACTGAAATAACCAGAATAAGAATGGGCTGGGGTGCGTTTGGCAGGCATTCTCAAATCATGAACAGCAGGTTGCCACTATCCCTCGAAAGCAAAGTGCATAACTGCTGTGTGTTACCAGTACTCACATATGGGGCAGAAACCTGGAGGCTTACGAAAAGGCTTCTGCTGAAATTGAGGACGACTCAACGAGCTATGGAAAGAATGGTGGGTGTGACGTTAAGGGATAAGAAAAGAGAAGATTGGGGGAGGGAACAAACGCGAGTTAATGACATCTTAGTTGAAATCAAGAAAAAGAAATGGGCATGGGCAGGACATGTAATGAGAAGGGAAGATAACCGATGGTCATTAAGGGTTACGGACTGGATTCCAAGGGAAGGGAAGCGTAGCAGGGGGCGGCAGAAAGTTAGGTGGGCGGATGAGATTAAGGAGTTTGCAGGGATAGCATGACCACAATTTGTACATGTCCGGGGTACTTGGAGAAGTATGGGAGAGGCCGTTGCCCTGCAGTGGGCGTAACTAGGCTGATGATGATGATGAACTGGATGGGGCCATCATACTTATGAAGGCTCGTGATCGTTGATTGCACATCTCGTCGGAACATCGCATCTCGTCTTCGCCTGCAGTGTATCAACATGGTGCTGCATTTGTTGTTGCCGATTTGGATTCGTGGGTATCATGGGGAGCTTTACATCTCGAGTTATCTTAGCCCAAGCTATCTAGAAGGGGCAGCGCAAGGCGGCAAAGACCAACGGCAGGAAACTAATAATGTTAGTGTTGAATTCAACGCTGTCCTGTGTGTTTCATGCCTTTGTCGTCTTGCGCTGCCCTTGAAGATGTTCAACCAGCACCAACTCGGCCAAAGTAGATTCTCCTACAACCCTAGCTATGTTGACCGTAATTATTTCACCGTATGTTTAGCAGTTTTCGAAGAATGTATGAGTAAAAGGAGAACAGTCGAAAATATAGAGGAATGCAGTTCGTTTCAAAATAGCCACTGCACGAAGAAAATGTTCCCCATAGCTGAAGCACTTTATTTTCGCAAACGAATACAAAAACCCCAACTGCAAAAATTTGCTCACCTTTCGGAAAGAGCTGTTTTTCAAAATTGAAAGCTGCCTGCACCATCTATATTAAACTGGCGCACACGCAGAAAATCGCTGAAAGTAAGTACATGAACATACCGGTGACACGTCCATTTTAGCTCCCCACTGTGGTGTTGAAAGTGTGAGTGCATGTAGTTGCAGCTCCACTTCTCGGATGGCCGCCGGTGAGATGTGCAAAGGAGAGTCCTTAGCAAAAACCGGAGTGAAGACGTTTACGGCTAAGAGAAATTACCTAGCATTTGAACGGGGCAAGAAACATCGATGCTTGGCACCAACTGTAGCTCAGCTAAATGGCCTTTTTTCTTGTGTGCTAAAAATTTCATTGTGCGGTATTTAGCGACGCATGCATAATTTGCAGCCTAACATGGACGGGGTGGGGTCAAAAAGATTTGAACTGGAGTATATGTGATATACTCCAGCATACCGTTAAAGTGGTAAAGCACGCTCACAAGGGTGAGTTATTTTTGAAAGCTTCGAACCACGCCATGTTTTCGGCACATTTGAATTTTTTTTAGTTCACCTTCACCATAATCACGTTGCATTGCTTTGACACAAATACACATGAAAAAATAAACTGGCGTAGAGAGCAGGAAAACTGCGATTTCAAATGAAGCCTGAGTAGCCCCACCTCCCAGCGAAACAAGGCGGCAAAGTGTCAGCATGCAAAAATATAATACATCTTAAGATACAACCAAAGGTGACACAGTACAGAAATACAAGGCAAACGGGATCGTTCTAAAGTGGAAGAAATGCATGGCAACTTAGAATTCGTCAATTGAAAGCATGCTACAAGAAATACAACATAATTTGATTTTTTGCTAGTACTAGCTCGTACAGAAGGATGCATATTCAATAACACTAGCAAGACGGCATTTTAAACGCAGTTTCGTGAGAAGGCGCAATCGCTCAGATGGTTAATCCATTAAAGGGACTGACAACAGGCCAGAATGTGCCGAGAGTTTGATCGAAATTATATGACCATGATTTATAGTGATAGAATCCAGCACGCGTTTCGCGATTTAATTAGGAATTATACTTTCGAATTGGCGAAGAAAGCCTCCAAAACAAGGAAGTGGCGAAGCCTGAGTGAAATCTGGGTACCTCAGATGTAGTCAATGAGATTATATAAGTCGGCAGTTACTAAATGACAACTCCGGCCATTTTTCGATGTCCACTAATCTTAATAAAATTTCGACTATATGTCCTCTTTTGCTCTCTTATCTGTGCCAATCTCTATGGCTGCAAGTCATTCAGTTTTCCTTAAAATGAATTTTAAAGATTCGTTGCGTGTTTCCGACTCGTGACTTCCTGCTGGCCACCCTGTGTTTGTGACGTAACAGGCTACAACACCGCCACTGTCGCTGAAATCGTCGTTTAAGATCTTCGCGGTCTATTTCGGAAACTCTAAAAGCTCCCTGTGTCGTCAAGAGACATCAGCTTCCGTACTGCGTGCTTACATTATGGTAGTGTAGGATTCGACGTCATCGACTCATTGTGACGTCACAGGAAGCAGCTACCCATTTCGGTTTCCGCATCTCATTTAGTAGTTACTTAAAATTATTGAATTTTGAAGCAACTTGCGCCGTCCTAAGGGTCACAGGACTGTCAATGCCATTTGAAAATGGCATCATCCTAACATGGTTAAAGAAAAGCCGGAGTTGCCCTTTAAGTACAACATAATTACTAAAATTGCAGTTCCTGTGTTATTAGGCGCTTGCGCTTTATTCTATGCTTCGGAAATGAAAACTGTACGCATGGTTACGGCAACACGCTGAACTGCGTATCACGTGTAAAAACATCGTTTCCTTTTCGATCTGAGAGGTTTCGTTTTGACTAGTTAAATATCAAAGCAGCTGTACAGGAAAGCACGAAAACTTGTCGCCATTGTTGCAGAAATACCTTAACACTTCGGAAAGCGTGAATCACAGGAACGTTGACATCACAATGCTTTCTCACTGTTACGGCCGCACTAGTCGTTGCCTCCCACAAATGCCGGCGTACAATCGCTATAGCGCTCACCAGTCACCGTTTTCCGCATGCTTCCAGTCAACTACATCCTTGCTGCAGATCGAAAAATTTCAAATAAAAAAATGTTGATCGGCGATTTGCGCGTTACCACTTCATGGTTAGACTCTCAGCGGTTAGCTTTCAATTGCATAATAAAAATAGGTGCCATGAGAAGTGGTCGTCAGTCGCTTTACGTGTGCAAAGTGTGAGTTTTAGAATTTGGAAACCATGGTTCGGCACCGGGGAGTGCTCAGTACTCGGTGTGCCCAGTGATTCGGGACGAGGCGTTTCGCTCTAGACATGCCATCCGGGTAAGGTTCTCAATCGCTTCGTTAATTTCACACAGATTAGGAAATACCGAAGTATTCGTACGTAATATCAAATCTTAAGTTTAAATTTGTTAAATGAAGGTGAAGTGTGGACAATGAATTCCGCGTTTGTCATAGAGCGCGATGTATTGAAGTAGAAGTGACTTTTGTGTAAAGTGAAAGGCACCAAGAGCCCGAACCGAAAGTGGGAAGTGAAAAGTGCTTTAAAGATTATCGATTTCTGATCAACTGGTAGGAACGACCGGCGTCACTCAGCCAAACCGTGCTAAAGCTGCAGCTAAAGCCGTGCGTAACTGTTTTCTAACCATTTCCGTACGGGAATACCAGAGCACATGGTCGTCGTGAAAAATGACTCCCAGGGCTTTTGCTGTCGTACAGAATTCATTCGAGCGTAGTTTTTGAAGTTTTAAGAGCGAAACGGCTTTAGCATTCAAAGATTCCTGACTGCTTCTCACGCTTGCCGGCAACTGCAGCTAATGTAACTGTAATGTTTACCGGAAACGTTGGCGGCGATTGCTATGCATGAGGGCGAGCTTTCCAGTAGAATCGCGGCCTGTTAAAGTGGGCCGATCCAGGAGGTTGTGCACAACCTCACAAAACAAATACATCTTCAGGCTTCTGTTATGGTTTCGTACCTTTTATATTCAAGTCCAAGAAGATTTAACATAAAAGGCATTCGCTCTCGATGTCTTGTTTCATGGCATTTGTTTGTGGGCTGTCATTCTCAAAATTCGGAGGAATCTTTTGTCAAGAATGTAAGACAAGGTATAAGCAAGTTTAGTGATAAAATGGTGTTGCAGTATAACCCGTGTGCTCCACAGTGAAGTGCTGGCGGACCAACTCGGGGCTGTCCAGAGGGCCCGTGTGACGGCAGAGGGGCTCGGCCTCTCTGTACCGACGTCGGAGCGGCCCGCATCAGTCCCAGACTGATCCCTCCGGACCTAAATAAAGTTCTTCATACCATATAACCCGCGTATCCCGCATGTTATGTAGAAAGGCGTGGCATATACATAAACCTCAACATATACGGAAGTTTTCGCTCACGGACAACTCCACAGACACCAGATTCTCTGCGACACGGGGCCCTTAACGCTGTCGCGTTAAAATGTATAATGGCGACCTGAGAGGCTAACAGCCTTCGCTGTAGAAAAAAAAAAACACGCACCAACTCATGCAGATGTCAACTTTGCCACAGCAACTTTAATGACCGATATAGAGCGTTATTTAATATTTTTACTGCGCATTATTTGTACAAGCAGTTGAGCCTCGAGGGCATACGTTGTTATATATCCGTAAAGCTATTGGCGTTCTTTATAGCCGCTCAATTCACAATACAAAAGCCGTACAATCTTCGGAAAAACGCATGTGTAGACAACTGGGGCGCAGCCGGCGTGCCTGTCGGTGTGAATGACGACGAGAGAAGTGCCAGGCGTTGAGGCCTTTTCGTCTTTAATATTACGGCGCAGACAACAGGAGGACATGTTCTCAACCTCGTGTTGTCCTGTTGTCTGTGCTGCTTATGTGTAACGTTCACTGGCATGGCCGCGCATATTTACGCGTGGCTGTAGGCTAGATGTAGGGAAGGCAAACTTCCCTCACCGATCCCATGAACAGCACTGCCTCTGGAACCCTGCTAAGGACCACAAACATGAACGGGTGGTCCACGTTGAACGTCAGGCACGCCTCCGGGTCCTCCCATGGGCCGAACTTGTGGCCCTTCTCCTTGGTTTGCAGGGAGGCGCAGTGGACCGCTATAGACAGGTGCCGTCTCGCGACGGCGAGACCCGAGGATTCGGCATTGCGTACCGGTAAACCCGGCAGGTCGGCCAGCCCCGGCACGAACAGGTCGACGACGCCCAACCTCGGCAATACGCCCGTGAGGTCGAAGGCCTGCTTGACGCCGAACTTGGGCAACTTGACGTCGACGCTGCCTCGGTCTTCGAGCCGGTCCAGGCAGCTCCTCAGCCTGGGTGCCGTCAGCGAAGTCTCCAGGGCGGTCAGTCCGTCCCGCTTGCGCGGCAAAATGAGCACCATGGACTTTTTGTAGCGCCGATAGCGGAGCTCCAGGGCAGTGGCGTCCAGTTCCACGTCGCAGACGGCGATGGGAAAGCGACCCCGTTGACACATCATGGTCACTGTATTATTGGCAAGAGGCGTTAAAATTTTGTTGGATGAGCTTATATGGGCGGTATTAATAATAATATATGGGGTTTTACGTGCCAAAACCACTTTCTGATTATGAGGCACGCCGTAGTGGAGGACTCCGGAAATTTAGACCACCTGGGGTTCTTTAACGTGCACCTAAATCTAAGTACACGGGTGTTTTCGCATTTCGCCCCCATCGAAATGCGGCCGCCGTGGCCGGGATTCGATCCCGCGACCTCGTGCTCAGCAGCCTAACACCATAGCCACTGAACAACCACGGCGGGTTATATGGGCGGTATTCGTGACGAAAAAAAGAAATTGCTTTACTGAGGTTATCGATAATGGTCGTCAAAACGCACTGGAATTGGCCGGCTTGTATACATACAGTCTAAATGACGAAGCAGGGACAAACACGTTCCACGCATCGGGGAAGGTGGTGGGCTGTTTTCAGTGGTGTGATACGCAGTCACTGCACCACGTGACACCACTACGTGACGCCCGCGCGACCGACCACGGATTTTACTGTTTCCGGGATCGATCCACTAGACGAGAAAACCGACCGAGCCGAAGTGACAAACCCTATAGAGAGGAAGGCAATTAATCTGCGCTGACATTTGTTGTACGTTTGTTGTAGAAAGGGTGTTTAGGAGCCGTGTCTCGTTTATTTGAGAAAATTCTTCTGGGAACAGAGCCACTCACCGGCACATTTCAGAGTCACACTGATGAGGCTATTATAAGGCGATTCGTTATGTCTGCCCCACACCGTCTCGATCTGAGCGCTCGCGTTTTGAAACCAACGAAACCGTCCGTTGACTGAATGATTGCATTAAATGATGCTTACAGCGCCGCATCAGCACCATTTATTTAGAAGGAAACTACACACATCAAGTGAGCGCGGCCTTGAATTAACCTCTTCCTGCACCACTAAAAGAACACACATACGCAAATGATGAGAACGCAGTTGTAACGAACATAGTGTTTACCGAAGAGAACCTCCACTATTATTTGCAGCGAGTAGATCCCTTTTGCTGGTAGCGAGCACAGCTGCTACACGGGTTATAGCCACCCGCGTCTAGTACGTAACTAACCCACCTTTAGAAAGAGTGCGCGCTGCCATTGAAGTCGTGCCTTGAACAAAATTCTCTCGACTTAACTGTTCTCCACAATGTATCGGAATCTCTTCCTTCTTCAGAAGGACCATCGGCAGTTATTTCGGTGCTGTTCAGTCAAATTGCTTACCAAGGCGCATTTGTTGATGGCTCCATAACCAATGGCACATGTTAACCATGGTGGATTGTTAACCATGATTTTGTTAATCAGGTAAAGTGCTTCAAAAACATCTTTAGGAGACGCAAATATGTCTGTAATCCTTCTACAGCAAAGAACCCATTTGTCTACTTACCACCACCCACTTCGCTTCCTGGAACTGGGTGGAAAAGAATGGATTGCAACGTTTCTCCACACAAGGGCTACGTAAACTGACTTACTGCGGGCTACCAGTAGTAGGTTAACGCTCGAAACATGGCACTCCGCGCAGGGCCTTCTCGTACCACGTGCATAGGATCCTGGTTTTCTTAGATGTTCTTCCCGTTACTGCTGTTTGTCAGGTGTAACCCACAATGGACAGGCGTGTTGACGAAAAGCTTAATTACAGCGCTAAATAGTTTACTGCCGTCTATGTATGTTATGTATGAAAAGCAGTTTGTCAGCCTCTTTTCGTAGCAATCCATTCAGAAAGTGGCAAAATATAACTGATGAGGTCGGCTTGTCGCAAGTTAGAAAAGTGGTGTTCGCTCGTGTCAATTAAGCTGAGGTCCTCGATATCCCTAAAGGGCGGGTGGAGAAGGTAGAACACTTGCTGCCAGTGGTGGAAGAATGGGATAAACTGGTACGCCGTCGCTTTTGAATAAACAACTTGTTGCTAATAGTCTCAAAGAGCCAGTTGCCGTTAGCGCAATAGAAGCATACGCGCGCGATCGTTGCCAGAGCATCAGGCTGCAGTGCGGGGTGGCCGAAGTTTGATCCCATAATGGGACACTCGGTTCTTTTTATTGATAAGGCCCGAAATGGTTGCGAGACGGGAACCTACCTATAGACCAATGGCAAATCGCCTGACATGAGTCAGTGCGTTAAAAAGCGCAGTGACGAACCTATACATCCATACCTCTCTTCGCGGCTCCGGACGACTCGTAGAAGACGGCCGACGTGGAGTCCTTGAAACGAAACTTCCACTTCCAGTCGGCCGTCCGCAGTGACGTCACGCTGGCCACCAGGAGTGACGTGGTGCCGTTCACAGCGCCCCGAGGTATGGCGTGCTCGCACTCGAACGCCGACATCATGTGTAGCCACTCGTTCACGCGCTCACGCACGCCTTCGCCATCTGCGATCGAGACGCGCGGATGGCCTCAGAGTTTACAAAAGTCAGCGCAAGTTCGGTCTTCAAGTTCTCCAGCCGTTGTCTAGAACCAGAGTGCTACTCATGCCTACTATAACTTAAGGATACCATTCAGTTGATTCGATTGCGTTATTATATACGGTGCTTTTTTCCTAGCTGCGACAAATTTTCAAAAAAGTGCATGCGGCTCACAGCACGGTCCGAATCCGTGGTGTAAATTACTCGATCTAATTACTTCCGGCTCCTCACAGTCGCAGCGAGCTGACTGCCGCTGCTGGGTGACGTAAGCAGAACGCCGCCTGGAGGGGCGGGACTTCGCGCTCGCTGCAGCTTCCCGGTTCGGGTTTCGAGCGCTCCGTCTTCGCGAAGCTTTTTGGTTGCCTTCGTCAGAATAGAAACGAGTTAAAACGACTACTGTTACGTTTTCCTTGTGCGGAGGGTGACCTTCCCGTTGAGTTTCCAAACATTCTGCTCCGCTGCCAATTTGTTTTTACAGTAATGTAGCCAGCCTCGTTTCTGACTTCGATACTGTCTTCGCGAAGCTGTCTTTTTGGCCGTCTTTGTCAGAATGGAAACAACAGTTAAAACGGCCGCTGTTACGCTTCCTTATGCGGAGGGGGACGGACCTTCCCGTCGAGTTTCAAAACATTCTGTGCAGTTGCCATGTTGCTTGGACAGTAAAGTAGCCAGCATCGTTTTTGACTTCGATGCTGTCTTCGCGTAGCTGTCTTGTCTGTCAGAATGGAAACGAGTTAAAACGGCCGCTGTCCGCACAGGTGTCTATTTGGCCATCTACGATGAGTATATTGGAACACAGTCAAAGACCGACACGCAAAAGCCGCACAGAAGACCAATGTCGATTCGCATTTGGCCGGCAAGATGAGTTGCCGTCAAACTTTGTATCAAGGCACATCTGTGCTTATACTCGCAATACTCATTCCCGGTGCGAAATTTCCTGCCAGCCCTCCGGGAAAGCAAGAGCGCGTGTATTCCTCATGTAAAACTTTCAAACAGAGGTTCTTTGTGATGTTGCAAAAAAAAAGAAAGCCCGTTGTAGTGAGCAAAGTTTCTGCGTGTAAGCCGGAATGTCTTTAAATTGCCATTGATTAGTCCTGCGGCCGCCGCCTAAGCTTCGTTTCCCCGCAACATGCGAATATGCTTCGCGGCCAGACACGATGTCGATCAAACATCACTTTTGTGGACAAGTTAGGCGCCGGTGAAAGGCTTTTTGCAAACCGCCCCATATTGGCAGACCAAATAAGCGGCATTGGAAACGGAGACGCTTTTAGGACGTGATGACTGCACCAAGTTTACCTAATTCGAAATCAGCCTGCTGATGCTCCACGAGCAATGAGTCAATGGCCGCGCGTAGACGACTGGCGACAGAGGGGCAAGGGTACAAGTGACGGCTCGTGATGAGCTGCGTCTTGTTGTTGAAGCTGAAGTAGCAGAGTCCTCCCGCCAGGCCGGTGAGCTTGTAAGCGCGACGCCGCATGTACAGCTGTACACGAATGCAGAAGCAATGTGAGAAGAACGAAAGAAAGAGAGAGAAATAGACAAAACTTCGTTGCTATATGGATGAGAATTGTCCTACCGCTCCACGAATTCGCGTGCTGTGTGACCGCTGCGAGGAATCGCTAGTTTTCGTGTCTTGGCGCCTCGAGTCGGCCACTCGACGCTTCTTTTTTTTTAATTCGGGGTTTTACGTGCCAAAAGCACTTTTTCCGAAGATGAGGCACGCCGTAGTGAAGGACTCCGGAAATTTTGACCACCTGGGGTTCCTTAACGCCACTCGGCGGTTGCGGAGGTGGCTGGAAAAGCTGAATTTCTTGCAGGAGGAGTGGTGGTGTCGAATAGTCTTGCCCCAGTATGTCCGCAGTGCTTAGATCTAGCAGTGTGGTAAGCGTTCATACCAAAATACTTTCCTAGAATGGTGGAACGGTGCCCTAGGCGTTTACCTCCACATCTGTTTATCTCCACATCTACCTCGCGTTTTGTTCGTGAAAGCTACAATACAAAGGCATAATAATCGTGATCGCTGAACCATGCTTCTGCAATAGCAAAACGGTTATTCTTATCGCGAGAGGGCGCCTCGAATGCTAGAAAGGAAGTAAAGACAGACTGTATGCTGGCAACGCCTTCTTGAAGCGTCGACATGTGCGGGTCATGACGTCACGTACTGAATTAGAAAGCGTCTACTAGAGTCAATGCCTCCTTTACTAGATGCCAGCCGCGTTGTCCGTAAACTCGGTTCCTGGCCCTCTCCCTTTTCTCTCCTCCGCGAAAAGGCAACGAGCGCCACTTGTGGCGGACGTCTGCAACCTAGATCACGTGCTTTGGCCTCTGAGATTACCATGGCGTCTGTTGCCATCTCGGAGGCCCGCGATAACGCTCGCTAACAGACGCCCGCGCATATAAAGCGCCGGCGGAGCATTCGGCCGCCGCTGCCGCATCCGCCGGAAGTTGAAAAGGCAACGAGCGCCGCCTCACGGAATTTATGCTGAACTAACTTCAACTAAGGGAACCGCCGCCGCAATGGGAAAGCGAGCAACGCGGCTGGCATCTAGTAAAGGAGGCATTGCTAGAGTCCATTTATATTGGTAAAGGAGGAGTTCACTGTTCTGCAAAAGCACCCAGCATTCAAATTAGAAATTTGGAAACCCTTCCTGCGCGAGAAGGGCTCAAATACGCGACATTAAAATCAACGAAGTCCCACTGACGTACCAGCGCTAAGACTTAGGCACAAAATAAAAAAAAAATACAGGAAGTTTGGACATAGTCTCTTTTATGCAGCGCGAGTAACAACTTTTTCCTGCCTAAAAAACAGAAATGAGCTTTTGAAGAAACGACTTCAGGAGCCTACATTGATTTAGTGTTCTGCTAATGGTCGTTTGTTTAATATTTTAGGTACATCCGCCAGATCACTTTACTCCACTTCTGCAATTCTGCACAGTGCAGTGAAAGTTATGGGTCACGTGAGCCAACCGGCAAAATTGACAAGCGTAAGGGCTCCTACATCGACCGCCAATTATCGCCTCATGCCCAACGTTGAAAGAAAACGGAATGCATAGTAGCCTGCCTACCATGGGGGGAGCCCTGTTCCCTTATCTGAAAACCGCAACTGGCTCTCGTTACTGATTGGCTGATAACGAGTCCTTCGCTGAAACGCGCGTGCTTGGTGGCATGAACCGGACACTACACCTCAGCAAGTGCAGCACGAAGGTCTAAAAATGGTTTCCAGCGCTCTCTTCTGAACCGGCGGGGGTTATTTCGGCGCCTCGGTCTTATGGTTAGGGAGGATAATCGCGGGAGCAAGATGTTAATCTTCTTTTTTTCAGTTGTTGGCGAGCACACATAAAAACGAAGCGCGAGAAAGAATACTGGAGAAGCGTTGGTTGGGGGAGGGGGGGTCCTGTATTCTTTCTCGTGTCTCGTTTTTTTTTGTGCGCTGCACCAAGAACAGATAACTTCCGACTCGCGCGCTGTTCTAATCCTCCTAGATTTTCTTTAATGATAATGGGGGGGGGATGCGAAGCGAACTTACAGGAAACGCCAAGGAATGCCTGAGGGTAATTGACCGTTTAAAGAAGTGGATTGCAGAAATAATAAGCGAGGGTTAAACTTGTGCTAGGACACCATATTGTCAATAATGAAAAATTAAAAGGGAAGAGGATACCTTTGGCCGCCAGTATACAATAGGAGTCGAACTCACAACCTCTGAAGGACACGGGCTATGACGAGTCCTTATATAAAAAAGACCATACAGTGAAGAATAGCTTGAGCTGTGTTAACAAATTAACCTTCTAGAATACCAAAGAATAAAAAAGAAATTTAACAGAGCCACTCTTACTTTGACCGTAGGCATGGCAAACGAAAAAGACGCGAACACCAAAGACAAATGGCGACGCTACCTCGAAGTTCCCGAGCGCGCTCGCATTGACGTCACAGATTGACGCGCCTGCTCGGGGCCCATTGAACTCTCTTTGGGTAAAGAGGAACCACATTGCATTACGAAGGAGCCAAGGCCTGAACTTAGCCAGTTTTGTAAATCCTTTATTGAGCCACGACGGCCCCAAAATGCGAGACAGTATACTTCGAAATCTTTGGTGCTACACTCTGATGCCGGTGCTGAAAAAAGAAAAAAAAAAAAAAACTTTGACAATAGTTCTTGATTTTGGTAATATACCTCGTACCGTGAAACTAACGAAAACGAAATTGTGAAAGAATGCATAATCAGTCTGCGCTGATTTTGGGCTGCTCAGCACGAGTTCGCAGGATCGAATCCCGGCCCCGGCGGCCACATCTCGATGGGGGGCGAAATGCGAGAACACCTGTGTGCTTAGATTTAGGTGCACGTTAAAGAACCCCAGGTGGTCGAAATTTCCGGAGTCGTCCACTACGGCGTGCCTCATATTCAGACAGTGGCTATGGCATGTAAAACCCCACAATTTAATTTTTTTCAGTCTGCGCTGATTGACTTTCTCTGGTGTCCGTTTAGGGAAATGAAGCTCATCCGGAATTTAACCTCTACGGCTCCATCAGAAAGCAGCTACATTCGCTTGTACTTTTCTGGGCTTCCCTGCTAAATCTGCAACCTTTTACGGCTGTGTTTTGCCATAAAATCGGGCTTGTAGAGAGATTTCGTAAAAACTTTGCATAACTTAATAAAAAGACAATCAGACATCCACCCAATCGTAGCAATTGCTACAACGGAAACCCATACGGGTTCCTTGAAAGAAAAGCCTCGCAGTTGAGGGAAAAATCGTCTTGGTACGGGGCTCGCACCCGGCACCACCACCTTTCCGGGGCAGCCAGATTAACCACCTAGGGCAGCCTGGTTAGCTCGGATGGTAGAGCGGCTGCCCCGGAAAGGCGGTGGTCCTGGGTTCAAATCCCGGACCAGCACGAATTTTTCAGCTGCGACGCTTTTCTTTCATGGAACCCGTATGGGTTTTCATTCTAGCAATTGCTACGATTGGGTGGATCTCTGACTTTCCCTTTATTTCTCTCAACCTCGCGGGTTTCTGTGGAACAATTACGTCAGGCTTGCATAAATCTACTTATATAAGGGCATTCTACGCGGTGATGCGTTCAGGACAGTGACCTTGAAGTCGTCGCTCTGAAATCCATGTAGGTGGAGTGCTCGGGCGAGTTGATTGGCGGTGCGTCCGTTGGCGAGGGCCAGCATCAGGGCCATCACGGTCTGCACAGCCAGAGGAGAGAAGAGCACGTTGGAACCAGCTCCGCCGGTCCCGCGTCTCAGCTCCAGGTACACGTCGACCGCGAACTGGAGCATGGCGTCGTTGAGGGCGTTTTCGTTCGGCAGCGGTCTGCGCGGAAGTAAGAAAAAATAAAGAATGCCGCATCACTTATGACCACGTATCGAACTAGGCAAGCATGGACGAATCGCAGGCATGGAGGTTGGCCTCGTCAAGTCGCCCCACCCTCTGCGACCTATCTGTGCGTTGAGTGGTGGCAAATGGGCCCTCCACGGTTGTAGGATCTCTCGCGGCATTGTTTTGTTCGCTATAACCCTTCGCGCTCTTAGTGACAATCTCGTCTCGATCGGCCCCAAGCACATATACGTATCACTTGTCACGTATACGTTGCGACAAAAAAACTTACAAAGTTACCCAGCTTCTGGCTCAGTGGACGTGACCTTGCTCTGCTGAGCGCGAGGTCTCGGGTTCGAGTCGACGATAGCTCTACAGCGGCAGCGCCAGCGACGCAGTTCACGACACGAATGCGCCAGAGTTCGCGAGTGTCAGTCCTGCTGCATTACACCAGGATTCGCTGAGCTCGTGCACTATAGTGCTACTTGTTATAACACGGAAGCCAGTTCGGTGGCTGACGCCTTAGCTTACGAGAACTTGATGTGTGAAATCGTAACTGACGAACCGGCGACGTCTCTCAGAGCCATTTGTGGCGGGAAGGACGCGAATGCCAACGAAGACAAGGCAGTAGAACAGCGGGAGAAAGAACGCAGATTTTTGTCATTGCAATGCAGGAGACAATAGTGGAATTCGGCGACGTGTCAGCTACTCCTTGCGTATAGCTAATCCTTGCGTTTTATATATATATATATATGTATATATATATATATATATATATATATATATATATGTATGTATGTATATATATATATGTATGTATGTATATATATATGTATGTATGTATGTATATATATGTATGTATGTATGTATATATATATATGTATGTATGTATGTATATATATATATGTATGTATGTATGTATATATATATATGTATGTATGTATGTATATATATATATATATGTATGTATGTATGTATATATATGTATGTATGTATGTATGTATGTATATATATGTATGTATGTATATATATATATGTATGTATGTATATATATATATGTATGTATGTATGTATATATATGTATGTATGTATGTATATATATATATGTATGTATGTATGTATATATATATATGCATGTATGTATATAGACCGCCTAATTAAAGGGAACCCTCCCTGATAGCATGCATTCGCGCTTCTCTTGAGTGAACTGTTGCGTAGTTTCTGGAGGACGGTTCAAGTTTTGACTGCGGTGTGGCCAATACGCACCTTGCTTTGCTATGGTTTGCCCGCCGATCGCGGTAAGCTAGCGTCTCTTGTTCCGACGAAGAGGATGGACCGGCGGACTCTTCCACGTCCGGGTTTGTCTTGTCGGTCTTCGAACTTTCTGCATCGATTAGTCGACCGGAGGAGGCTGCTACCAGATGCTGGTCCTCTTTGCTGGACTTCATGACTACGAAATCCCCATGCAGCTTGGTTGCTGGCTTGCGCCTTGCACCATGGCGTGTACCCACTACGCAGGATTGACCATGAACCCGGATGTTAAACAGAGGAGGGCATGTAACATTTAAAACAAACAAATAAAAGGCATTGAAAAGTGAACATTCTAAATAAAGGTAATATAGTAGACTAATGCTAATGATACTTTTATTTTTCTTTCAGAGAAAAAATTTATTTGCATATAGATAGGGAACTTGTAGGCATTAAAATTAACTCAAAATCGAATTGCAATTTTGTGAAGTATGAAATATTGCCAAGTCATTCTACCGTGTAATATCCTTGTGTCATAAAGGAATTCCCAGATGGCCGTGCATACGTTTCTATGTCTAAAGCCCAACGCAGATGCCCTGTAGGAGAAAATATTTTGAAAATTAGCAGAAATGTAGACCTGATTGTTGGAATAGAATTTATAAATGCAGTTTTTTCTCTGTTGTTTTTTTCTATCAAGCATGTGGCTCATACCGAATACGGGAGATTGGCCACGAAATGGACGGAATATTTCAATTTATAACGAAAAATAAATTTCACATTATCTATGGGCTTAGCACTGTAGAGCCTGGCTTCTGAATCGCTCGCACGGTATCTTTCGTTTCTCGTTCCTCCTACTCGACAAACGTGGCCGCCATTCGGGATTATTCGAAAATGCTTAGCTTAGTATGTGGTGTACAACGCTGTGGCGGTGGCTGAGGAAAAAGAAAAACTGAAGTCAGGTCGTGAAGAACGCGCGAGGACGCAAATGTTGAAGGCAACAGCAACAAACTACCACAAGCAAGAAAGGCGAATCTACCCGCCTCCAAACGCAAGCCTCACGCGAGCGCAAGCCTCGATCCTGAGTCGAATCCAAACTAAGTCGTTCCCCAGCCCACATTGGCTGGCTATAATTACCAACGGGCAATGGAACCCAATATGTCAAAACTGCACAAATCAAACATTGGCTACCCAAAATCGCATTCTTTGGGTGTGCGAGGGCTTACCCCCTCCCAGGTCGCTCCTACCAGCTCCCTGACAACACACATGGGAGGAGCTGCTCAGAACGGCGGATCAAAAACTACAAAAAGCCGTCGTTGCCTGGGCCGAAAGGGTCGCTCCTCATGAGGGCCATCCTAGGACTCGGGCCTGCCAGATCATAACTGAGCAGAATCTCAATAAAGTTGTTACCACCCCCAACAGCAACAACTATTATAACAACAATGACCAAAACACCGCCACCTATTAGCGCAATACTAAGCCGGTTAATGTGAAAGCGGATGGACAGGGCGACAGGGTGGAAGACCTTTTTAAGTTTTTCCGTCTTGACTGCTGCTTGGAATATGTATTTTTTCCTGTGTTTTGAATAGGTCTGCTCGAATTCAGACAAAGAAGTTATTGGGAAACAAGAGACAAACAAAAAGAAATCCCACTAACGAACGGACAAACTAACGAAGGTGAAGGAACATAAATTAGAAGCTTCATGAAATCAAGAGTTCGACGTAAACCTCGGGTGGTCGGGATTGCGCATGGACAAAAGAAATACGGACGCCGATCAAACGGACGTCGGTATCCGTTTTCATCGTTGACTATAAATTAGAAGCTGCCGAGAGCTTCGGGCATAGCTGCCAGTGCTTAAATGAGCTGGTTTGACGCAAGGTGAAACCCCGTTGTTGGCTCACTTTTGGAGAGATACTTGTTCCAAAACCGTTTCCCAGAAGAACAAGATATGACGAAGTTAGAGTTTACCTTGCAGGCGTGAGCACTGCTGAAAATTAAGAAGGAACCCATATACGGTGTCCCAGCTAAGTAGAGATTAGCTGTTAAACAACGAAAAAAAAGAAAAGGTTAGAAGAACATGGTGCAACATCTTAAGACCTACGTAGTTCGGTCGTCATACTTCTGTCGACGAAGCACCGTAAACCTCGTATATTGCACTGTTTTCGTAACTATCTTTTTCATTAAAGAGCTTGACTCTAGTTAGCTGGGACAGCCTAATGCCAATGTAGCTTCAATGAAATTAGTGACATCGGTTTCAGGAGCTTACAGATGCTTGTAGACACCAGGAAAGTTAGTTTTTATTGTCCCGCTCAGTTATCGAAGAAGCAGTTACACTTCATGTATAACACGATGGTTTAGTTCGCCAGGCATCGCATTTGCGACGCCACTGGAAAAACGACGACCAACAATGTCAATGAAAGAAAAAAATACATTTTCGCTAAAGCGGCTGAACGTGGCGTACGGAGCCGGCGAACAATATCACTTCCGGGCTGTGGCATCGTATGAGGAAGTAGAAGGGACGGTCCACCCGGAACCGAGACGGGTCCACGAGGAAGCCTCCGGGCGTTTTGGCAACGTCCTCGGGCGGGGCCGTCTCGGTGCCTGCTTCGTTGACGTCGATGAACGCCTTGTGTACGGCGACCGACAGGGTGATTCCTGTCGCCTGTGCGCTGCCGTCCTTCTTGGAGGCGTCCTCGTTCCTTACGAAGCCCGTGAATTCGGCCAGGAGCGGGTCAAATAGGTCCTTGACTCCCATTGCCTGCAGGACGACTCTGAGGTCCGTCGTGTCTTCCACCTGTGCGAAAATGAGAACGGTAAATCTCAGTGGAGCGAGATGAAGTGCTCAGCACCTGCCGTTTAGCGCGACATTCTAAATTACCAGTGTAATAGGACATTTAGGATATCCTGCAGAGGGTGTTCTGGGCTGCTCCTCAAGTTATTCCGTCAAAGAGAGCGGGAAAGTGAATGATAAGTCGCAATAGCACGTAATCTTGGGCGTGTAGGTTCAAGTTTATTACGATGGCAGCGCCAAGGGAACGGTGACACAAACCGGTGACACAGGACCCGCGCTGACCTGTGCATGTCTTGCGTCCACCTTTCTCTCTGTCACGCTGTCCCCTTTGCGCTGCCGTCATAGTGAATGGTGCGCGGCCTGTTGCGCCCGGGTCCGAATCGGTCTTCGTCGTTAGTATTTCTTTGTGCTACCACATGTATTGCAATGGGCTTCGGATCCTATTACACTTGATAGGTGGCGCTCATGTAGATCAACTGCCTGCATGTTTTTCAAGGATTGAGGTCTGCCTGCAGCAAGCAGCACTCTTCCGCCTGCCTCATCAGTAGACCTACTCCAGAAGGAATTAGCTTACTCAGATCTGGATACCGCCACTGCACGACTCTGCACAATTCCACGTGCCGCCCAGCAGTGCAGTGTTGTGCATGCTTGGATTGGATGTCCGCCTCTTTCTTCTCTCTTTGTGCGTTATTTTCCGATTCCTGCATAAAATGTCATTTTGCTCAAAAAAGATTTCGTTGTTAGTTAGGGCTTGTGCGTGTTTGACCTGGCCGTCCCCGCCTTCCTTTCGTGCCTCGGCTGTATACTTCATATGGAATACCGCATGGTTCGCTCCGAAGCGTCGCTCGCTTCAGCCGTTGAATTACTCGTCTCGGCGGCTGAATGTTAGGTAAGGGACCGCGCCTTCAAACTTTCCGGTGAACGGGGCACACTGTAGTCACTTGTTACGCCTGGTCGCCGTTACTCCACTGCTTCGAGGAAAAAAGCGTTCTTTTACGGACAGGATGCGTATAAACACAAACTGCTCCAAAGGTTTACCAGCATTCAACAACACTTAAGATTGGTAGTTGCTGGGAAGGAGTGAGACAGCTCATATTGACGATACACAAAAGCGCAGTAATAGTATAGCAGTTTGAAAAAAAAATGATTAAGAAAGGGATTACGCTAGGCCTTCTCTCTGCACAGTGAATATTGCCTTCCGGAAAAATGATCGCGGGAATCGGTGGGAGGGGTATAGAGACGGAGGTTATAGAGCGATGAGGCACATGAAATAGGAACACTTGACTCCCGCCTGTTTTTGCATCCTGTTTCAAAGTGCTGGACGGATGGACCAACAGCGCTGTATACCATGAAGCGCGGGAGCTCCAGCTGGACATCCTGCCGCGGGTCGAACCCCCGCAGGATTTTGTCCAGGCGCTCGGGCGTCAGGGACTCGACGAGCGACGCGAGTCCGTCCAGCTGGTCCGGCACCAGCAGGGTCATCGAGAAGCGGCCGCCGTCCTCGTAGGCGACGTCGAGGGCGCGCCCGGACAGGCCGTCGCAGTAGTGGTTGAGCCGGGCGGGCGCGTCGCCCGACATCATTCGCGTGCGGACGACCCTGGTGCGAGACTCGTGGAAGTCGCCCGCCACCGTGCGACCCGGGTCGAACGGGGTGAACCAGCGCCCTGGGGATGCGGGTTCGGGTGTTTTCTTTGTGTTTCTCCCCGTGATTTCGCGAGACCGAATAAAAACTTAACAGCGTGGCGAAGACTGCGACGGAACAGAAAGAAGCCTTCGAAGATGTGTGCCAGTTCGAGCAACTCGTACGTTAAAGACAGCGAAACAGTATAAGGGAGCACTCGCGCCACGTTTCGGAAGTTCGGGAGGTCTGTTTGGAGACGGCCAAAGACCCACGACATTACAAGCGCTTCACTTATATTCAACGCAATTTTTTCGCTATACCCGAGCCTTTTTTTTAAATGCTTCGCCATGTCAGAGTTCCTACATGTATATCCTTCGTTATATGCGACGTGTGTTACTGCAGGCTCTCTCGGCTTTACCGACGCCCGTGTCTAGCTGAGCGTTCCGATGGCTTGGCAGGGCTGCGTTGCTGGCGTTTCGCAGTACTTTAACATGTGAATCCAGCTCCGCTAGAGTTAGTGTATATGCTCCCTACAAGGACAGCATACAAACAGTAACTTTAGACTTCGCCATCGCGCGATGCGGTCGGTTTTCATCGCCGCTGTGCGAGAACCGTTGAACTCCCTTAACAGCTTCGCCGTAATGCAGCACTCGCCTTAGTTTTAGTGCGTTCGCATTAGGAGTGTGAAAACTTAAAAAAATTGCCTATGTGTGAACTGTGTGGCAATGCGGTCATGCAGTAGAGGGAATGGGAGAGTTTGGAAGAGCGCATGTGCGTGCATGTGTGACACTCCCTGCGCTACAGCATATGAACATGCATACCTAAGTTAATGGGCGGATTCACAGCCGCCGCCGTAGCGTAATTGGTAGTGGAACCTCACAGAGCTGAGCCATAGTGTTACTTCTCTCGCATTTACCGCTAAATTGCCATACTAATAACGCGACAATGTTAAGGGCCTCGTGTAGCGGGAAACCCGGCGTTGGCGTCCTGCATCGGCGTCGTTTCGGCAAAAACATTTTCTAACCACCCATACCAAGGCCCTCCATGTGGAGCAAGGAATTCGCTGAGCGTATTGAATTTCTGAAGCTAAAGGATCTATCAACATCGTAAAGTGCGACCTACATTACATGATAGCGTCGGATTGTAATTAAATTATACGAGAAAACATAATTCTATTACGCGAAAACTCAAAGAAACCCCTTTTCCAGCGTTTCTACCACTCACAGACCGGTCACGGAGTAAGCCATTTGCACGCACAGGCGCATGAGTATCTTCGAGGCTACAGTGCGGCGCGCCCGGTTCCTTGCAGTACCTCCAGATGGCGCTCGCCTCCACCGCATCGCGGCCCACGCAAGAGGCCGCGTTTTTACCAGCCTCTGTGCATAGCGTTCGCGGCCAGCGTTTCCCGGTAAACATGACGGTTACATGCGCTCCAGTTGCCGGGAAGCGTGAGAAGCCGTCAGGGATCGTTTAATGATATCGCGTTCCACTCTTAAAGGTGAAGGTTAAGCGTCCTCCAAATGTTTTTTTTTCTGTTTGACTGCGCGGTTAGATTTAATGACGAGCCAGTCCCAACTTGCCAAGTTGGGAAGTTCACAAGAAGGGAGGTTCACCATAAAGAAGACCTCTCTAATACCCAGCAAGGAAGAAAAAGTAGGATGGTAGCGAGGAAGTGCAGAAGTGACCTGAGTAGAGGAAACGCAAATTTGCAGGAGCAAAGCTTACGTGGCAGAAAGCACTGTCGAAAGCAGCAATCTCAGAATACAGAATGTTTGTATTTTGTAACAAGCTTAATGGAAGTCTTCCAAGCGAAAGTCTGCGACACGCAGCATGAAAGCGCCTGAACGCCCTCATATGGCAGTAGTAGTACGTCACCATATCGGCATACAACATATGCAATATTTTAACATATGTATTAACAATATGGTTATAAAAGATGACACAGAACATAGAAACACTCATCTCACATCACCGTCAGATCACGCACAAGCAGGGTGAATTTTAATGTACTCGTTCGGAATGCGCAAGAAGACTAGAAAATTTAGCTAGATGTAATTGGCGCACATTGCTACACATGGCTTGTCCCTAAAAACATCGCCACACAGGCAATTCTCCTGAAGTATACATGCTCTGCATCTTAAGACCAACGGGAGTACTGCAACCCCATTTTGCGGGGGTAAAGTGCATGTGAAATATTTGGCCCAACTCTTCATAGTTGCTGCATCTCTTTGAGGATCTTCTCGGATGGGGGACCAGCAGAATAAGCAGTCCCATCAGTTAGCATGGAAAATCGCGTGGAGCACTGAAGAAGAAGCTACCTCCGCAAAGAAGGTGTTGCCATGACAGCCCCCCCCCCCCCTCCTCTTTCTTCTGGAGTGTAGAGCAGCATCGCTACTAGAAACATTTGCGCTCTCTGGGGGCTTCTCTCGGGCCTCAAGCGAAAACTGTGATCGATCGCATATTTCCTTTCTTTCGATGCTTTCAGGTTACGAGCCGTATGTGCATATCAGCGTAACACGGACTTTCTTACATGTAGCCTTGGCGGAGTGTCGAATAAATGGATAAAGGAAGTCCGCGCAATAACTACGACGATTATTGTTCTGTTGGTAAACCGTAAAGGACGCACGCATTTATCGTACTCCTGAAACTCTTCGCACGCTCTCTCGAGGACATCCGTTTCGTTTGCGGGCTACACTTTAGGAAAACGATGGCTCTTTCCGTACCTTTGAAGTAGAGGGCGCTCACAAGCGCCAGCCGGGTGTCGCAGTCGAGGCTTCCTTCCGGAAGTAGGTCCTTGACGCGGAAGCACGTGGTCCGTTCGACGCAGGCATTGATGCTCGAGCGGCAGACTTCCGGGTCGGCGTGGAAACGCTCGCACTCGACGGCGCTCTTGTAGCACCGGTCCAGGGTGGCCTGGTATGCGCCCAGCGGCCGGAGCCGGTCGTCGGCGTACAGTCGGTTGGCCAGGCTGAGCGTGATCTCGCCGCTCAAGCGGCCCAGCTCGTTGAAGACGTGCCTGCGCGCGAGCGGCGTCGCCAGGGCGGTGTGGTAGCGAGTGTGTGTGCGCTCGGTAAACTCTTACGAAAGCTTTGCTATTGTGAGTGCGCTAACATAACATAGACGGACGTTGAGCTTTAAACCGCGGCTTAACAGTTACAGTTTCAGGAACTTAACTACGAATTTAGAACGAAAACAGCGCAAAAACGGGACAAGAGCGAAAGACGGATACGGCGTAGCTTAAAGCGTGCAAAAGCACGAGTTGCATACTTCGTAGCTCACACAGTTACCTCTCAAAATCAAATTGCGAACGTATAGCTTTGAACGACGCACCCGCCGCGGTTCTTTAGTGGCTATAGTGTTGGGCTGCTGAGCGCGAGGTCGCGGGATCGAATCCCGGCCATGGCGGCCGCATGTCGATGGGGGCGAAACGCGAAAACAGCCGTGGTACTTAGATTTATGTGCACGTTAAAGAAATCCAGGTGGTCCGGAGTCCCCCACTACGGTGTGCCTCAGAATGAGATCGTGATTTTGGCACGTAAAACCCCATAAATTAATAGCTTTGAACGAGCGATGGATCGAAAAAGCATAGGCATAACGTTAAGTGAAAGGTAGATGATGGCATGGGGACTTGAGAGCAAGTGGTTGCTTTCAACAATCTGGTTCAGATAAATAGGGGAAAAATGGAATTGGCCCAGTCATGTAATACATAGAGGAGATATGCAGTGGTTTATTGGGTACACGCGAAATACTGGTATACTTTTTCACACTGTTAGGTTTCCCTACGGGCTCATGCTTTACTTCCACTTCTAGGGCGATGGCCGCCATCTTGTGCGGCTCAAACGAGATGTGCAGGAAGCGCACTTGCAGAATTTTGCTCTCCCTCTGTTAGAATTGCAGAATGAGTACAAAGGCAAACGCAGTCGAACACAGAGAAAATATTGAGGCGATTGGGAAATTTGAAGGCATAGGATGGTGTCAACTGGCAAGGACACAAAAACTTACTCTGGTAGAGTATACGCACAAACCACATACTCTAAGAGATAAGAGACAAGCTAAAGATCTAGTGCGTAAAGTCTATTTGAAAAATTGATATAGTGCGAGCGTGCGCGCGGCGTGCACCTGAACTGTTCGTGCACGGTCCTGATGTCGGCGCAGTGGAGGGCGGCGGCCAGCTGCCTCGACGTGCGACCGCTCGTTCCCGCGTGCACCATGGACAGCGCCGAGGCCACAGCCAGAGGCGAGAAGGTGATGTTCTCCGGGGAATCGCCGGGTTTGCTGGGCGCCTGCGGACAAGTGACCGATAAAGGTGCCGTCGGTACGTATAGTTGCTATCTCTATGTTTAGGACGATGAGCAAAACGTGAACAAGGTGAATGCAGGAGTCAGCGTTTCGACAAGTGGACTTGTCTTCTTCAAGGCGACGTACGCTTTCCTCGCCATAGTATCTTCAAGGTGACGTACGCTTTCCTCGCCACAGTATATACTGTGGCGAGGAAAGCGTACGTCGCCTTGAAGAAGACAAATCCACTTGTCGAAACGTTGGCTCCTGCATTCACCTTGTTCACGTTTTGCTCATCGTCTTGAATTTCCATCTCCCGCATTCCCCATGTTATCTCTATGTTTAGTACACCGTAGTATCCTTTAGATGCCGCTTTCGCGGTAGCAGACCATTGAATTATGACACGCTGTTACGGCGGGCTCCATTATTGTTAAATATTCAATTGCAGGTTGTATGTTTCAGTTCTTGTTCATGGCTGGGCTACCCATATTGAGACGAATACTTTTTCATCCTCTGACCGCATTTCGCCGGCTAGACATTGTGTAAAGGTTACCGCTAGGCGCAAGACGCGCCTTTCTGCCTTGTTTCTCGAATGGGATCGATCGTCCTGTTTTCTATATATGTCGTGGCCAAGCGTCGCATAATCAAATATCGTTCGTGAAGGGGAATGCTGGTGCACGTTCTAGAGCTTACGCGAGCATTGGCGTCTACTTTGAAAGGTTCGCGAGCCATGTTTAAATAGCCGACGCGTCTGATCCGCAGAATCAGATTTCGACTATCACCGACTGTGCTCGCCACAGTCGTTGTCAGAGTATCGCTTGCTCTCGTGGGCACAGGTTAGTTTCGAAGATTCCCAGTTCTTCGCTACTGCGCTCCTGCGCCGTCACTACAGCGCGGGACGGACTCGTCTAGCAGCCGACGGCCGTGTCACCGGCAAAACGCCGAAGACGCATTGCGTAGCCGCACACTTGGGGGTGCGTGCGCCACAGTGATACGGGCCAACCACCGACGACGAACAAAGCCGCCGTTTCGCAATTACGAACTCTGCATGGGCCGTTACGATCCAGTTTGGAAAGAAGTTTAAGCGGCGCTTACACATAGTGACAAAAATTGCAGGATAGGAAAGCGCGCCGTCCTCCGCAATATCTATAGGCAAATGCACATAGGGAGCCAAGAATCGAGAGAAAAAGGTCCTGCAGTCTCGGAGGGCGGCCGGACTGTGGTGAAGAGCAGTTACGAGTCCCTCGTTCTTTTGGCAGGCAGTATATGCCGACTTTACCCATGAACCTTTAAAGGGCACTAAAGGCAAATACTATGTCGACTTGGATTGTTTAAATAGCATTCCAGAAACTTTGCAACGCTTGTTTCGCGCCAAGAAAAGACTTGGTTCAGCACAATGCGCTGGCGGGCTAGTTGGTGCGAATCCATGGATAATTTGGTTAGCGCAAAACAACAGACACAAGAAAGACGACAGGACAAGGCGCTACCAGAACAGCAGGTTCAGGACATGATACAGACACACAAATATCAGGACCCAGAGTTCTGGTAGTGCCTTGTCCTGTCGTCTTTATTGTGTCTGTTGTTTTGCGCTAAACAAAGTATTCATGGATTTGCACCAACTAGCCCGCCAACGCATTGTGCTGAACTATGTTTCTTCTACTGTGGGCCCTGATATTTGTGTGTCTGTGCCATCTTCTGAACCTGCAGTTCTGGTAGCGCCTTGTCCTGTCGTCTTTCTTGTGTCTGTTGTTTTGCGCTAAACAAAGTATTCATAAAAGACTTGGTGTACGGGAAAATAACATTTCAAGGGTCCAAATGCCTTGCGCGATAATTTAACTGAGGAGTGCTTTCGTCATTGGGCAAATGCTTGAATGTCCAGAGGGAGTCTCTAACCATGCCCTGCCTTTACCACAATTTCTCCATTATTAAGGCTCTGTTCGCGATAATATTGACGCCTTAGATATCCTAGAGCACTAATCTGTCACTTTAGCTTCAGTTAATATTTGCCTTTAGTGTCCCTTTAATTAAGCGCGAGCACACGCTAGCGGGATACATGACGTCACGCCGAGGTGCTGCAGGAATTTCGGGGTGGTGGTGCAAACCGCCTTTCGTTTTTTTTTTTGTCGCGTATCTTAGCGGCTTATCAAAAGCCACGTATCGCGTGCTGTATAACAGTGGTCATTGTGCTGTAGTTGCTGGAGCGTAGTTCATTAATAAAGCTTAATTTGATATTACTCTCTATAGTGTTGCTTTATATTTTGACTAGCCTGAATGAAGTTTCGTGAAAACGCGTCCCTGTTAGCGTGATGTAAACAATGATTCACTGTATAGCGCTGACAAGCCTGCCTGGATGAGCAGGCAAACGGGGACGTGAGCGCTGCGCATGTCGTCTCCTGATGGCTGTTCGTCGTGGCCTTTTGCCACTGGAACTAATGAATTAGGCTAAAACAAAGAGCCCATGTATCTACTCCCGTGATATGAACAGCAATTGCCTCTTAAGTAGAAGCTCTGCCACAGGGTACTTTATCCGAGTACATGGGAACGGATCCACTGCATCAAATTTGATAGTTTGTTGCATTTAAACTAAAGAAAAGACGCAATCTACCGACTAGAAGGAGTAGATTTTATAAAAATCTAAGCGATAAAGGTTGTTAAAGAGAATATTGAAAGTCGAAAAATTAGAAAGAAAGGAAAAATGAGCAATCTAGCTTACGGCTCTAACTCAGAGATAAAAGAGAATAATCATGTCAGTCGTACTTAGACATTTAATGCGGGCATAATTATTGCATGCACCACTCGGAAGTATGCAGGTCTTTTACTAATTTTTGATCATGAGAGTTGCAAAACATTGATAAGCAACGCAGTACATATATATATATATATATATATATATATATATATATATATATATATATATATACTATATTTTGTACATCGCGGCTGTCCTTTAGATTCTCTGACAGATGCATTTGACTAAACCGTGATATCTATTTTTTGATGCAGTTACAAATTTTGTAAACTAATTAGAGATCCTAATTGCAATTTTGATCTTTTATTTGGTAGAGTTGAGCTTTCGCTCTCAAATCAAACTCATTTCATTCAAATCGGTCCATCGAGTGTCTCGGGAACGTATTCGTGCTTTTTACATTCATTTGAACGGGGCGATCAGTCGGCCCTAGTCTAAAAAACTTTTTTTCCCTTTCTTACATATAGCTTTCTTTTCCCTTTCTTATGAAATAAAAGCAACAGCTTTTATTTCATATTGCTAGGTTCCATTATGTATTTCCTATCAATTGTGCGCCAACTGCTTTTCGACTCAGCTAGCAAGCAATCAAGCACTGCCGTACACTGTAAAAATGTTCACACCCTGAAGAGTGTTTTCTTATCGCACGGGTAACTCCCCTACCGTTAGGGCCTTAGAAAAATTTATAGAGGACAACAACACAGCTGTAGTTAGACGTGCGATGACAAAACACGTAGTTGAAAACTATGTAATCATTCTAACAGCCTTGGGCGTTCACAAATATCCGACAGGTTAATTACCCATATGAAACTCCGTTGTCGTCCACTCTTAAATTAGTCGCACCCTTTGAAGTGTCCTATATTTGTGTGCTCTGTCATGCCGCTAGCGTGCATGCTGTTTGTTATTTGGAAGTACCTAGCTCGCAGCGCTAAAGAAGGGAAATGCGGACAAGACAGATGGCTATTATCGTTGTGGGGTAAAATAAGCTCCAAATGGTGCAAGCTCTTTCAAGAATGTCCGCTATAAATTTCTGGACACTCTTAAAGCAGTTGCACCATTTGACGTGTATGTTTGTCCCACAACAATAATCATCTTCCCTGCTTGCGTTTCCTTTCTTGAAAATGCTGCGCTCGGTACTTTGAATGCTACGTCACATTGATAACGCGCATGCCGTTCATGACGGGGAAGTACCGGGCTTGCATCGTTAAAGAAAGGAAATGCAGGCAAGACAGATAGCTATAATTGCTGTGGGACAAAATACTCCGCACCGGGTGTTATCTTTTTTAAGAGTAAGGCACTAACGGTATGGGTGTTACCCATACGTCAGGAAAACACCCGTAAAGGGGCAAATATTTTTACATTGTACTGATAGGAGGTCCCCCTGACCGCATTTTCTTCGGGACCTCATGTTCTGACACTTAGGTACTGCGGCACTCGCATTTTTGCGACCGTCACGCTAAACCAATAAATTTCAATCTTCTCGAGCGGGCACGAGCGACCTTTATGCGGAGCAGCTGCTTGCACATGTTGACGGCGAGGGCGCTGCAGATCCGAGCGACACCTTCACCGGTCGGCGACCCCTTCGTGGCGCTCGTCGGAGACGGCGTGGCTGAACCGCACTTTCCGTGCACGTCCTCGGCGGAAGTCATTTCCCGAACGGGAGCTGCGACAAAAATCGCGCGAGACACCTGCCTGGCACAAGTTTGACTTAGGCACAAGTTTGACTCTGGCACAAGTTTGACTCTGGCACAAGTTTGACTTCGGCCCAAGTTTGGCTTGGGCCCAAGTTTGGCTACGGCCCAAGTTTGGCTAGGGCCCAAGTTTGGCTAGGGCCCAAGTTTGGCCTCGGCCCAAGTTTGGCTTGGGTCTAAGTTTGGCTTAGGCACAGGTAGGCGCTGACTTGGCAAACGGCAGCTCTATAGAGGCTGTCTCATTCTGGACTACTTGAACATGGCGAGAGACGCAGAAAGGCGAACGGGGCTCTGACTTCCAGATATAGAGTGGGAAGTCAGCTGCATGTGTGTCTTCCTTTTTGTTCTGTGTACCCGCATTCCGCGCTGTCGTGGGTTTTCCGCGAATCACCGATTAGCCTAACCTCCTACTCCTGTTATTACATTTTAATGCGTTGCCATCACGAGCACAAACGGGAATGCGTGTGAAGTGTGGGAAGCTGGTCACGCGGTAGAGCGCAGATGTGGAGCTCGGAAGAGCATGTCTGTTTATACATAATATATAGCTACGCAGTCTTTAGTTATTCATACACTTATACGCTCATAGCAACATGCAAAGAGCGGTGGGGGCTCAACAGGAAATATAGAACAGATTGAAACAGAGGCCAACGATAAGGCATTATTGCAATACCATTTCTTGCAGCTATTTTTACGTGCAATTCATGTATCCAAAACAGCACAGCAAGCTGCTTAATAGAATTATTATCACGTAAAAGAAGGCGCACACAAGAGGAAGGGGAGACGTTTCCCGTTCCTATTGTGCGTTTTTTTCTTTGCGGTAATTTTTCTAACCAGCTATGCCAGACCAAGCACCCAACAGTTCCCCGCTCTTAAGCATAGCAATTACAAGCGATATGTAAAGGCTGAATGTTATTTAGCTATAGCATCCATGAAAAGCGCAACCTCGACTTTCGGTATAAACAGGCACCACCTGGACTATGGAAGACGCTGCAGTACAAAACATGGGGTTGATTTTGACCGCTCTGTAGTAGCATGCTTCAAAACTAGCAGCAGCTTTTGAAAAAAACAACTGAAATATAGGAAGACTCAAGGATGACCGTGCGGTATGAATTGGACTTTTCCAAACGCTCTTCAGCGCACTTCGACGCATGCTTACCTGAACGTTAGAATTTTTCCTGACAGTCGCGTGCTGATGGAGCCGGTCGGTTGCCTAATTTCGTCTTCTTTTTGGGCGGAACTGATGATGGTGATGATGATGCTCGTGAAACATGGCGCATGACAGTGCAGGTCGGACCACGAAATTGTAGGAAAAGCACAGAGAACGATAAATAAAGGACATATTGAAAGATGTAAAGCTGGCAACCAGGGAATAGCGCGTAATTGGTAGTCAGATAAGGTGGATGGGCACGTATACTTTCAAAGAAATAGAAAAGAGATAATTGAACAATTCAGATCACAAGAGAATTTCGGAGACACATATTAGACACAGTAAATACAGTAGATTAACACGCTAAGGCGTGTCGTTTAAGTGAACCGCAAGCCAGCGTCATAGTCACAAATCGCATTCTTTTGGTAAAAATACGCAGATATAGTAGCGAGCTCCCATGTAGCCAGTAAATAAAATCAGTCTTGTTCTTGTTCCTTAATGACATGGCGCAACCTATCCTGGCAGTTCGGCCATTAATTGGGTGGTGAAAATAATGTATAATTTGTTTAAAGCAAAATTAGCTTAAATGAAATAAGTATCTTGTAAATGTGAATTAACATGTCTACTGTTACACATCTGAATGCTTAGATATATTGCCGTAAATGTTATGTGAGCATAAGTAGTAAAAAGATTATTATCATCATCAGCATCGACTTAAAGCCAGTCAAAGCTTGCCGACTGTTCTTCGTTTTGTACTCATGCAATGGCTCGCGCTGACAGCATAAAGCTAGGCAAGAGAAAAAAAGTGACGAAAGTACACGCCATAAATGAGGCAACTTGATTTTATGCAATGGCAACAAATGTTAGAAACCTCATTTGTAGTACGTGTGTCACACAGCGCGCTTTCGATCGCGATCGAGCCCAATCCGGATCGAATTTCTCGGTCGTGATTGGCTTCATTTCTCAATCTGCAGGAGGGAGCGAATCGTTGTCGAGGATTTGACACATATCGGATTCGATCGCTATTCAAAGTGGCCATGTGACATCGGTGTAAGATTGTGTTGCACTATTACTTATCAATAAAAAAAGTCGCAGTTTGTCCCGAAAGGCGAACCACCCATTGCGATAACAAATTAGTAGATAGCTATGCGAAATAAGGATGGTAGTTTTATCGGCCATGTAAACTTGTGGACATGCGTTTACTAGCTAAATTAACAAGCACAATGTCACGCACGCAGAGTTAAACATGAAAACATATCGCTCGATGACCGCGGAAACTTGCTGTGAAAACGCTGGAGTGCGGAATCGCGGCAGCAGCAGTGAGCGAATTGACCTTCGTGCATCTCTCGCTTCAACACGAACGAAACGTCGCAAGCACAGCGCATATGAAGCTACCGGCACTACGCACTCTCTGCAAACATCGCAGATCGCTTTGAAGATGAGGGCCGCGCGCTCTGGCCACATCGCGGATCGTTTACGAGATACGGCGCCCGCACCGCCGCGCCGTAAGTTGCAGCCGCCGGAGTTGAACGCGCCTTAATTACTTCCCTCAGCCCTGTGCCTCGCGCGCGACTGAAGAAGGCGCGCTTCCACCCCGCCTTCGTCGCTCGCGCACGCGAGATTCGCGTTCGCCGGTTTACCCTCGCACGCTTTCACTCGCACATACGGCATAGGCGACGATTTTATCGCCGTTGGGCTTTATGCGGAACCTCACGGCTACGGCGACGGCAGAAATGCGACTTCAGTGTCCAAACAATTGCTATCGCAATAAAATGTGGCAGTTGCACCCGGAACATCATGCCGATCGTCGCCAAGCTCGCGCAAAAACTCTACAGACAAAATATGGCAGTCTCCCCACCACACTATACACAGATGCCGCGCAGTACCCCCAAAAGGCAGCCATGACGGCCAGCGTTGTCGACTGTAACCTACAAGAGGTGGTCTCGATGACGGTCCGCACTGCCAGCGCCCTCGTAGCGGAGGAGACAGCCATCGCCTTGGCCATCACCTCTAGTCCGACCAACGAGTACGTCACAATCATTACTGACTCCCAGGCAGCTTGCCGTAGCTACGCGAGAGGCAGAATATCTTCAATAGCCCACCGACTCCTCAAACAAGCCTCCCAATTGCCGGACGTTGAAATAGTGTGGACTCCAGGACACGAGTCCCTCCGTGGAAATCAGCGTGCGCACGCTGTAGCCCGAGCTCATGCCTCCCGGGCGCCACAAGAGAGGGATACGGCCGCCTCCATGGAGCCCGTACCTTTACAATACAACGCCATACTACAACACCACAGATTGAACAGACGACAATACCCGCCTCCACACAAGACCCTCTCACGTGAAGACGCCGTAACATGGCGACAACTACAAACCAACACATACCCCCATCTAAGCAGACTACACGCAATGCACCCTACACTATATTCATACAAATGTCCCCTTTGTAATGATTACGCCTCCCTATATCACACCACATGGGCGTGCCCCAACGTGAAGGCGGCCCCGCAAATACCCAACCCCACACCCGAGCAGTGGGAGGCCGTGCTGACTAGTTCGGACCCTCGTAACCAGCAGCAACTGGTGCGGCGGGCCCGGGAGACAGCAAGAGCCGCAGGAGCCCTGGACTAAGGGCGCCTCCCGCACAAGCAGAAAGACACCTGCTTGTCCTTTCTTTTTAATAAATGTTTCTCCTCCTCCTCCTTGAAAGCGATGGCAAGCTTTAGGGTTGCGCTGAAGCTCGCTGCTCAGACGGTGTTTCAACAATATGCAGGGGGGGGGAGGGGGCGTTTCGTTGGCGGGTGACAGCATGCGAGGCAACATCTCCGGCGATGCTAAGCCAACGCCCTGCCTAACTACTATATTGCGTGTCTCACAACGCTGCGCTGGCGTGACGAAAAGCGCCGACGTTGTAGGCGTCGCGCCTCAATGATGCACAAACTGAGACCACCGGAAAGCTGTCGGCATTCGTTGGCGCCCAATGAAAGGATTCGCTGCAGCGCGAGCTTACTGCGTTCTTGCGCGGCCGTAGATAGATTTACAGCTAGACGTAGTACCGGCAGTTCCGCTCAGACCAGTACATGCGCACCACGGTGCGGTACGCGCACAGCTGTTGAGCGGGAACGCTAATAGGTGTGTTCTTATTCTGGCCAGCATCGGAGACAGTCTACGTAAACAGCTAAGGAGAGAGCAGAGATGGCTTGTAGGCGGAGTAATGGAACGCGTTTCGAACCGTCCGGAAAAAAGTATGGAAGACGTTTCTGCGATGTGACGCCACCTCGCGGCGTCAAGGTTGAGAGAAGCATACACTATTTTTCTATTTTAGGTCTTTGCGCCTGCGTACTTCTGAAAAATGATGTAACTTACATTAAGACCACATGAAAGCGTGTATACGTCTTTTTGTGCACAGGCGACCTTCCTGTCGGCTTTCCAAGCGTCCCGCTCACCCACCATCTTGTTCGGGCGGAAAAGCAGCTTGCATCGTTTTTGACTTCGATGCTGTCTTCGCGAAGCTGTCTGTTTTTGGCGCTTTCGTGAGAATTGGAACTAGACGGCCGCTGTCCGCTTAGCCTTCTACTTCGCCGCCTACGGCGAGTTTTGGAACACAGCCAATGTGTGAGCGCGCACTGCTCGTGCTAGCAGCGAACGCTGGCCTGGCTTTCGCTTCACCACAGCGTGACGGTGCGTCCACCTGGCATTATCCTACCTGAATTTATCCTATTTACTGCTATAGCAGTTATATGGACACTCCAGGCGAGTTTCCGCCGTGGCCCAGGCTACCGTGCGTACCCGGCCATGCCACTGTATTTCGAAAGCCGTCTGCGACGGGCATAACATCAGCGCTGCGCTGTAATTTCAAGACTTAGCTGGCGTTGATGCGAGCGCCTGCACGAAGGTCAATTCGCTCGCTGCCGCTGCCGCGTTCCCTGACTCCAGCATTTTGACAGCGAGTTTCCGCGGTCATCGAGTGAGATGTGTTAACGTTGGCTTGTGCGCGCGTGAAACCAAGCTTGTTAATTTGTTTACGCTCGCGAACGACATTTTGTGGCAATGAAGGGAAAGCTACGGACGCAAAGCGTGCACAGGTGAGAGCGCTTCTGAAAAGAGTTCCGTGTTTTAATCCACGTTGCCTAGGCTGGAGAAGAGAAAAATATAAACACCTTATTAGCAACATTTAAATAAGACGGAACACACCACTGAATGTAAAGCTTTACTTATTTTGCGGCTTTTCGCTTTCGCGTCTAGGAAAGCGCGAAGCCGTCGCACGTATAACCTGTGTCAATTTAACGTCTATTCTGGGCAACCAAAAGCCTTGTCAAATGCTGCCGGACTAGTCGGCGCGGCAACACATGTGCAGCAGCCATGCGCCCGTCGCTTTCCCTTCGTAGCCACAGAAAGTTGTCCGCGAGTACGGAGTGGGGGCACGCCACCGCATCGCAACTCGTCATGCAGACGCCCTTTTTTCATCTGCTGCAGGCAGTCTTGATATGGGGTCCCGCCACTCCACGCTCCAACGCTGAAAGCTTAGGCTTTTTTGGGCCGCACGACGTCTACAAGATAGCTTGGCTGCCTGCTGACGATGACTACATCAACAACGACCACATCGACCTGCATCCACTGCTTCCAGCGGTGGACCAGTCTGTCAACTGGCACAAGCACGGGAATCCGGCACCTATATAAGACGCTGTACCACTGGAGTCATTTGGGGCACGCCGTCGCATCGCAACTCCTCATGCAGACGCCATTGCTTCATCTGCTGCAGGTTAGTTATCTTCCCTATGTCACGTACTGTCGCTCAAGCAACCCATTTTTGCTAGTGGTGTCATGCGCCAAAGACGCCATCGAGTGTTGTCAAAGGTTGCTGTGTATTGCTTGCTTCCACTGGCTCAACGCCCACCTTATTTCTCTACTCCTCGCTTTATCTGGTGAGGTTGAACTAAACCCAGGCCCGAACGGAAACGATGCTCCGCCGTCTTTCGAAACAGTTTACCAAGCCATATCTCGTATTGAATCCACTCTGAGTACCGTACTCGCCGAGCTTGCCTTGATCCGGTTCGCTCAAACGAACATTGAAGACTCGGTGCATCGTCTTTCAGTGCGCGTCGATATACTCGAAAAAACTATCGAAACAAACCCAGAAAAAGTAGCTGCATCCGAAACAAACACCGACTTGGCCCAGCTTGCTTTAGACGTTAAAGCACTGATAAACAAGTGCGACGACGCTGCAAACCGCTTGCGACGCACAAACCTACTGTGCCTCGGACTTCAGGACGAACTTGGCGAAAGCTGGGACCAGTCTGAGGCCCACGTTACTTCCTTCTGCTCCGAATACCTGGGTATTACAATTGGTAGCCAAGATATTGAACGTGCTCACCGACTAGGTCGTTTCCAGTCAGGCAAAACCCGTCCAATCATAGTTAAGCTTGCACACTTCAAAGATATATCAAGAATTCTTGTTGCAGGACAGAAACATAAAAGGACCCACATTCTCAGTTTGTGAGGATTACTCAGCTAAAGTTTGGCTAGCCCGAAAAAAGCTTTTTTCTTATGGCCAACAAACTAAAGTCTCATTTAAGATCCGCTTTGATGAGTTGGTTATCGGCAGAAAACTATTCACCTACAACGCCGAAACAGGTTCCGTTGTAGAACTACATTCATAGCGGTTAAGGCAAGTCCCGCGCGACACTTCCCTGCCGCAGGTCTCAGAATGTCTGCGCACAACTAAAACTAACAAAATTTTGGTGCTACTGACAAATATAAGCTACCTGCCAGAACAAGAAATCGTTGAGGCCGTCCTAGGAGACCATAGCACTGACATCGCCTTATTTACTGGATCTTGGCTAACACCCGATATTCACGATTCAGAGTTGCTTCACAGCAACCGGTCCTTTCATATCTACAGGCGAGATCGAATAGGTCGCCGGGGAGGCGGCATTTTTGCTCTCGTGAATTCAACTTTTTCATCTGCTTTACTCGAGATAAACAGCCACAGCGAAATAATGTCTGAAAATTTGCCTTCGCTCTTGTACCAATATGCTAGTTTATGTTGTCGAGCACCTGACACGGATCATTGTTTTATTACGGACCTTCACTGTGTAGTTCAAGTCTTGCAATCCCAATTTCCTCATGCGAATCTAATACTTTGCGGTGATTTTAACTACCCGGACATCGACTGGGAGGCTCTTACTGCGTCATCTCGCCAATCTAAAGATCTCCTTGAAATCGTCCTCATTTCAAACCTCTTCCAAGCAGTAAATAAGCCAACACGAGGCTCAAATATTCTCGACCTCATTCTTGTTTCCCGTCCTGAGTTAATTCAATCCTTTTCATGCCACAGTGGGCAGAGCGATCACAATCTCTTGTTCTTTAACCTGATGGTTGAAGTCTCCCCCCGTCAGCCGTCCATCAGATACATCCGTGATTACAATAAAGCTGAATTCGCAAGCATAAACTCCGACCTCGAACACTTTTTGTGAACACTATGAAGGGGAAAGGCGAGAGCGCTGGATACGGGCCGTTCAGCCTGTTGGGTAATCGGATTGCTTGCATTCCCCACAACACATCGGCTCGCATGAGAAAGTGCGACAATTTTGTTCTTCTGTAATTGTGTTGCGTAGCCCTGACGGAGGACCGTGGTAACCAAGCGAAAACTCAAGAATTTGCTGACGCCACTTTGTTGGTAACAGAAAAAACAACGTTGCGAACCATCCTGCTGATGTGCCATCGATATCTCCACCTTTTAATAGACGTCCCCGTCCGCTTGACTCAACAAGTGGAACGGAAAGATTTGGCAGGTCAGCTTAACCAAACGTTTTGGTTCGTTTATGAATTCAAAATTCTGTTCTACAGCATCGTTGTATCGCGAGCTCATTTCTACTTTCGGTATTTTGTATGTCCTGCGCCGATACAAGCACACTTCGCAATGTGCTGAGCCTGCTCGACTGCGTTTTTCAAATGTGAGCAATGAAGTTGCTGTAGGAGCACTGGACGAGTAATTGTGAAGTAACGCATGTGTGTAAAGAAAAAAAAGAATGTCGCGTGTATTTACATCTATTTGTGCGCGCTTGTTGCTCGAAGCGTCTGCGAAAAGTTCAAATTAACGTATGAGCGATGCTGTAGCTCCTGCGAGAAAGAAAGATGCAGCGCGTAGACACTGTAGGAAATTTCTTTCGTTATGATCTCACGCTGTTTGTGCCTTGGAAAACGTTTTCTGTTTGCTGCTCTGGAAAAAGTTATGAAAGGATACTGTCTCTAAATAATTGCGAGACAAAACATTAAGATAAAATATATAAAAATATAGGAGATACCTAAGTCTTGCGTTCAGGACATATTCAATATCAACCAATTTGAAATGCTTAGATTTTTATGGTGATATGCCTATAGACAAACCTGATGCTCTCTGTACTTGCGAGTTGCAGCACGCCGAAATAACACTTGAGACTTTATTTTATATTGTACACGTACTTCGCTCTGCTAAGCTTCCTTTGCGAAGCGTGGATGGGCGGAAGAAGCTTTCCAGGTCCTTGATTTTTAGGAAACCGTGCCTCAACACAAAACGAAAGAGAGGAGTCCATTGTGGCCTATGCACCTTCGCTTGCGGACAGCTGTCCTTGCACTACTCAGTTCGCGCCAAGGCTCCGATGGGGGCGCTGGTGACGGCTTTTTCCGCAGCGCCGCCTGGGCAGAGTCTGAGGTCTATCTGCAGAGCGATCTGCAGATGGCTCATACCTTGCTGCGTGCACTCTTAGGCAAAGTTACACCCTTTGGCTTGCCCCTTCTGCCACACAATAATCGTTATCGGCCTTGATGCGTTTCCTTTCTTTAACGCTGCGAGCCCGGAACTTTCCAGTAACGAACGGCACGCGCGTTATCAGAAGGGGCACTCCAAAGGGTGTAAACTGTTCTATGCTGATAACGCGCGTGCCGTTCGTTACTGGAAAGTACCGGGCTCGCAGAGTTAAAGAAAGGAAACGCATCAAGGCCGATAACGATTATTGTTGTGTGGTAGAAGGGGCAAGCCAAAGGGTGTAACTTTGCCTAAGAGTGTGTGTGTTCTCGCCGCTCAGTTTGCATTGAAGAGATAGACAGCACGAAGGTCACTTCGCTCGATGCTGCTGCCGCGCTTGCTCAGGCCAGCGTTTCGACAGCGAGTGTCGGCGGTCGTAGAGTGTGATGTGTTCTTTGCCTGTGCGTGCTGACACCGTTCAGTTAGTAAGCGAATGTTGCCAAGTTCATACGGCGGACAAATCTATGCTTGCTTCGTATACCTGTCTGCTAATTTGCTATCGCAATCAATGCTTCACTTTTCGGGCGAAGCTGCTACTTTTTCTAACCCTCAAAGCAGTGTCAGCAAATGTGCCGGCGATACCTGAACACGAGGGCGCGAACACGCCTCGAGAGTTCGTATAATTACTACCGCAATAACAGTAAAGAATAACAGTTATGCAGTGTAAACCAGTGCTTGAGCGTTATCGAATTTATTGTCTTCTGCATAAGCGGATAGTTCCTGATATATAGAATTACGTTTTTGCTTCCAGATATTGTGAAAAGAATAGCGCGAAAATACGGCATGGGATAGTCGGAACCCTGGCGCGCAGCAGCCTGTGTCATTCCAAGGCGTGTTCGAAGACCCTAGGCCGTGTCGCAGGGATGTCAATCGCTTCTGAGCTGGTAAGAAGTGCCATTGTGTTGTCGTCTTCGAGAAGAGATGAGTTTTCTTCGTCGGCGTGAATGGCTGGATTCGATGAAGCATTTGCCTTTAGGCTTGTCGTGTTGGAGGACAATCGATTCATATCACTGCAGATTAAAAAAAAATGTTTAGGTGAGAACGATCTAATCGCTCTGAAGTTCATTCTAAAGTCTCCAATATCTTCATGAATTACTGTGTAATAAGACGCGACGCAATGTGGAGTAAGACGAGAATAAAAAAAAGCGTCAGTGACGACGCGCTTTTCTGTCCTGGTCTTATAGTTTACATTGTTTTGCGTACTATTGGACTGTAGCAAATACGAACCAACGGCAAGAAGTATCGACACTTAACTTTTATTATTGTGTACAATTAAATTTCATACATTTTAAGTATAACTGACGCTCCTTGCGTTAAATGGCAATTAATGCCCTCGAGCATTGGATGTGTTTGGTTGACTTTAGTTCGGCTTGAAGATAACATCGACGTTATTGAATACTGCATGGAAAATCGCAAGCGCTTAAGTGCTAGGCGTCGGGTGACCGGTAACAATGGTTAGCAGCTGTAAATGTATTTCCAAATAATTTTAACTTTAGGCCCATCACAAAAAAGTAATCACCACATCCGACATGAAGCACATATTAGCGTTACTTACGGCGAGTGCCACTTCATGGTGGACGCGAGCTCGCGCTTCTAAACTGCGCGATGCGCATCCTATAAGGATGACCTGGCGGCGCGCATTATGAGGTAGCGGCTGACTGCGTCGGCTTAGTTTTTGTTTGTACCTTCTTTTTTGGTTTTGATATTTAAAAAAAAATTATGGGGTTTAACGTGCCAAAACCACTTTCTGATTATGAGGCACGCCGTAGTGGAGGACTCCGGAAATTTCGGGTTTGGTTTTGATATTACTCGCATAATTGTTTACCTGTTCGTTTCCTTTTCAAGCGAAGCTTTCTTCGCGCTCTCATTGCCGCTTCTGCGCAGTTATTCTCATGGCCTCTGCAGATTCTTCGCTAACCCTCCCAGGAACCCGCCGTGGTTGCTCAGTGGCTATGGTGTTAGGCTGCCGAGCACGAGGTCGCTGGATCGAATCCCGGCCATGGCGGCCGCATTTCGATGGGGGCGAAAGGCGAAAACACCCGTGCACTTAGATTTAGGTGCACGTTAAATAACCCCAGGTGGTCCAAACTTCCGAAGTCCTCCACTACGGCGTGCCTCATCATCAGAAAGTGGTTTTGGCACGTAAAACACCGTTTTTTTTAACCCTCCCAGGCTTTTCAGACCGAGGCTGCTGGCTGCGGGTCTTTTACCAAATAGCTCATACTTAAAAAAGAAAGTTAAATTACGTGGCAGATTGTAGGGTCGGAACCCGGTCCCCGAGCACAGCAGCTCGATGCTCTAACTATTAGGCCACACTTTAACCATTAGGCCACATGTCTTTGAGATGATCGCTGCATGTGTCGCATTCCGTTTACCACACGTGTGCACATGCAGGCGAGATGCCCGTTTCGTTTACACCGAAGACGCAGGAATGCAATGTGAAAATTTTGTAGCATTCGATCAACCGTTTATTCAAAGCTTCGCTTCACGCACATATCAAGATGCGCGCTGAATCTGCATACTTAAAGAAAATTCATTCTGCGTATTACATTTAACAAAATGGCTTTTGCGTGTATCTGGCTGCGTCTTACGTTACTTATTCCAATCCGTTGTCTGCTGCTAGTCCTATGTGGGTCAGCGACGGTGCTTCATTAGTTACGAACAATTAGATAGAGCCAGCAAAAGAGGTAAACGCGCGCTAATCATCATATTGAACCGATAGCTTGCAGCACCCAGTAAAAATCAATAAATGAATAAAAAAAACAGGCCAGCTATAACGGTCGAAAATAGGACACGTGGCAACTTTAAGGTTGCAGCGCCCCGTAACCCTTTTGCGTGCGTTCGCACAGAACAGCCGAAACGCTACACCAAAGGTCTACACACGCTCGCAAGACGGCGCAGCGTAGCGGGTGGTTTCTCACCCGGCGTGTTGGCCGAAAAACGCCGACGGGTCCGCCACGGCGATGACCGCAAGGAAGGCCACGGCACCGGCGAGAAGCGCCACGCCACACACGACAGCCACGAACCGCTTCCGGGCGTAGTCCGCATCGTCTGGAGGACCCTGAAGAAAGTGCGCGTCTCGCTGTTGGACTGCGACGGAGCACCAGCAAGCCAGCATCGCTCGCTCGCTGGTCTGCCATTTTGGAGCGCTCGTCGTCGTCAGCCTATTCGTGGCAGATCCAGACGTGCGTGGTACCTAGCAGTGGCCTTACGGGCAGACGGATTCATAGATGACCAGATATGTAAGTGTACACAGAAATAGACCGGGTTAGCTAATGTAGGTAATAAACAACATCGTCATATTTTTTACGTCCACCGCAGGACAAAGGCATCTCCCAACGATCTCCAATCAGCCCTGCCTTGCACCAGCCGACAGCATTACTTTGCCTGGAAGTATCCCAATTGCGTCGTACCGTCTATCTTACTGCGAACCCTTGAATTCGCTTCCCCTTCCCGTGGCAGCCATTGCGATAAATCACCGCTTATACTGTTCCGATGACCCGCTAAGAGAGAGAGAGAGAAAAGACAGGAAAGGCAGGGAGGTCAGCCAGACGAGCACCCGGTTTGCTACCCTACGCTGGGGGGGGGATGGGTAATAGAGAGAAAAAAGGAGAGAGTAGGCACTGAGTGCTTCTGGGAGGTTGCACAGGGGCACCATAAACGGCCTCGTAAGCAGGTGCACATCAAGTATGACACCAGTGCACGAATCGCTTTTCGTGCCAGTGACGGGTGTGGCCACGGTCCAAGTTCAAGAACGGTGTTCAAGAACCGTGCATTGGGCGCAGTATAACGTTTCTCTCCCCAAGTGGTCCAAATTTATCCGAAGCCCTCCACCACGGCGTCCGTCATATAGCCCGCGGTGAATTTTCTGGATGTTAAACCTCAGAAAAAAAAACTGTTTTTCCTAAGCTACAAAAGATCTCGGATATTCAGAAGTGGCGGGTCTTTCCAATAGGTGTATCTGTAGCCGGTGACATTATCCCCTTCGGGCACAAATTGTAAGGCGCTGTCGACAATGACGTCAAAGTTGTATAACCTTATATCAAGGCGCTGCAAACTCTATTAAAAGAAACTCAAGTGCGTATATTTGAAGTTCTCTGCGTTTTTTTTTATTGAGCCTTCCCAATTAAAAAAAAATCGCCGACGATTACGAAGCCACCTAATGCCAAATTTGAGCGCAGCTGTATACGTGTTTTCATTTCGCTGTATACTGAGGCATCGCATCGATCACCGCACCGAGGGATAGAGCCATGACGCTCGGCGCTATATACGAGTATGTAGACCGGCCTCACAGTTGCCGCTTCCCGGCAACTGCAGCTTATGCAACCGTAATCTTTACCGGCAAACGCTTGCGGCGAACGCTATGCACGAAGGCGAGTTTCAGGTTCTTCTTTTCCTACACCTGCCCCCTCCCCCCGCCCCCCCACACACACACGGCCACCGCCGCGGATGTGCGGACGTGAGCGCCATCTGGTGCTGCTTCAAGGTGGCTTCCTCCGCTTTACACCATGTTTTCGCTGTACTCCCCTCGTTCGCTTTCCTCCTCGCGGTTTCTTCGCTCTTGCCGTATTTCATCCTCTGATGCGCTCCACGTTCGCTTTTTTCATCTGTCGCTGTGGTCGTTCGCTCGGTACGCCGCCGAGGCACATGGCGCTTAACGCAGAGACGGACGCTTAAGAACTGTGCTCTATAATGATAAATATCGATTCATGTAGAGCCAATAATGTTCCGTCTTTTCATAAAAGGATTCATCCATGGGCTGCAGTCACATTCACAATTATTTGCTTCAAGCTTTACGAAGGCGAAATAACGTATTCTTTAGGAATTGCTGATGTACAAGGGGGACGTCGCAGTATTCGTTAAACATGGCAGTACCTCCAATAAAAACGTTGTGTATAGAAATACCCAGCACACAAGCGAAATTGAGCCGCATTGTTTGCAAGCGGTTCAATTTACCTGAAGTTCAACGTCCAGCTTTCGCTTCTTTAATTCCTTGTCGCAACTAGACAGAACTGCCAAAGCAAGTCGCGCACGCAAATGTGTACACCGTGTCTGAAGGGGTTATGACATGGCATTTTGTGCAGCCACGGACGCGAGAACCTCTTGTATTGGGGGTGAGCTCCACGACTGAAAAAGCTGGCGCCATCGTCGATGTGACGTGGCATGAGGGATCACGTGGACACGGCGGGCGCGTGGGCTGCTTCGGAAGCGCCGAAGCGAGTTGAAAACGAAAGTGTAACGTCCCAGCTGCGCCGCGGTTCTGATGACACCCAAGGCGGTAAAGCCTTGGGTGTCTGCTTGACAACATTTGAAAGTACTATAACAGGAAGTGGCTGTCTTTGGAGGCGTGCAGCATGGTAGGATACTGCTCGGTGCCGCAGTGCCGGACGTACGCAGCGGAGCCCGGTGCCAGCCTTATTCACACGTAGCAGCAAGCCAAGGAGCTGCGTGAAGCTTCGCTGGCGAAACTTAGAACCGACAGACAGCCATCGGCTACGCCTCGAGTATGCAGCAAGCACAGACGCAAGGAAGGTTTCTGCTACGGCGCCGGGACTGCGCGATGTTCGGTGAGTAGCAGAAAACGCGCGCTGAGACGCTCGCCCGCGCCCGCTGCCCGGCTAATTTCATGACGCTTTATTATGTCTATGAACTTGTTAATAGTAGATTCTGGCAAGTTCACAGGAATGGAAACGGAGTGGTAAGAAGCGCATAAAAAAGCATGGCATATGGTCATGTTTGTGTTATGAAATAATGCACTGGATTACGAAAAAATTGGAAAGCGCTATAAGCTCCGCCTTCAAGAGTGGACCGCGATAGCCTTATCGCACCCCGTTCGCACCGCCCACTCATTCGCTCGGCATGCTCTTGAGTCACACAAAGACGAAACGTGCGCCTGAGCAAGTGGAATGAACCAAAGAACTCGGTGTCTCGGAGGGAGAAACGATCTACGCGAGCCAAACGTCGTGGTCGGCACGGACAGCCGGGCCGCGACGCGCCATGAAGGTGGACGTGATCTTGGGGCTTACGCCTCGATAGCATCGTCCTCTATCTCGCTTGGGAGCACCACGCAGACACCTGACTCCTCGCCAGCAGCACAGCAGCACGGCACACATCGCAGGGTACGCTTTCCCACCAGCCGCGCTACGGCGCAGCGAGGCGTCCCGCATCGGACGCTGCACCTAGGAGTCGCGCTGGGAGGGGAAAGAGCGTCTCCGTCTCGCACTCCTGAGACCCATTCGATTCCCACCCAGCCCATCTTACAAGTGGTTTTTATTTATGAATTGCCTTCCGCCATTTTTCGCTCACGGCCAACGCCGCCGATGCCGACAACACCGGCTTTTCTTCGACACGAGCTCCTTAACGCTGTCGCGGTAAAAGAAGCAGAAGCAAATCGCACGCTGAGAAGACCGATAAACATACAGTGCGACACAACTTGAGAAATAATACTAATGTCCAATAATTTAGAAGAACTAAAATTGAATCGTTGCGACAGCACATCCCAGTCACCGTAGGCCTCGAAGTCTCTATAGCAAAATTATTTTTGAACAGTGGTGGTAGCGTCTACGCAACAATAGTTGCTCGTGTGCTGTGAAATGCTCATATGCTGCGGCCTAAAGCTCACGGCACGGTGCGAAAACGCGCTCACAGCGAATGCAGAACATTGTGCGCGAACATGCATGCAAACGCGCAGTCGGTTGCTGGGAACCCATGCGATCGCTGCGTTGAGGCTGCACTCTAATTTGCCCCATTTGGCTATACAGACAGCCCACTATAAGAACATATTTCACATAGCTTACTCTCAGCGTTTGCCTATCTTTCACTCGAGAAGCCGGTTCGGGAGATTCCATCGCGGCGACCGCGGGCAGTGGCGTTCACTGTACGTATTCGGTAAAGAGAAAGCGTCTGTGAGCGATTCTGTGCTTTCAGTTTGCCGAAGTTTATTATATTGACAGTCAAAAACTTCCTTCGTTTTGAGAGTACCTACGTAAATGTCCAGGAGGGCTGCCGCGTGGTGTTTTATTGAGCTCCGTAAGCGAAACCTATGAGGAGTGCGCCGTGTGATCCCTCATACTACGCAAGGGAGGCGCTCCCGACAGATGGCGACTCCGTAACTCCTCCCCTCCAATAGCACTCACTTGCGGGAGATCTTCGGTGTGGAGGATGTCCATCACGTTGTAGCCTTGCTCGTCGCGGGTGAACCTGGGCAAATTGTAGCGCTGCAGTTTCGGATTGCGCTCCTTGACGGGGAAGTGAAGCTTGCTTACGGACATAACCGCTGCTCTGCGCAAGAAAAAAGAAAGGCTTGTCACTTAGGTGTCAACTCAATACCTTGACCAAATGTTATTTAGTGAAAAGGTAATTACTTAAACGTAATTGAATTTGCGTTTTAGAGAAGTGCTGCAAGGTATATGATCGGTTTTGCACTGGAACAAACAAGAAATCGGTAAACTGTGGACGCAAATGAAAATAACCGGCGTATGCTAAGGCGTGATGGCGCGGTAGAATACAGCGTGATCGCTTTGGACAATCAATGAAGTTCCAGCGTACTTCAGTGGATACATATAATATGTGGCTGGCCCACTCGGACAATATTAGGCATGTTTTCTTTGACATTTTTTGTTAGTGACTGCTTTTAGAGTTATCGTTACCAGTATTTCATTTTAGTGCGAAACGCATTGACTGTATCCGAATATTTCATTCATGTTACACCCGCCGTGGTTGCTCAGTGGCTATGGTGTTGGGCTGCTGAGCACGAGGTCGCGGGATCGAATCCCGGCCACGGCGGCCGCATTTCGATGGGGGCGAAATGCGAAAACACCCGTGTGCTTAGATTTAGGTGCACGTTAAAGAACCCCAGGTGGTCAAAATTTCCGGAGTCCTCCACTACGGCGTGCCTCATAATCAGAAAGTGGTTTTGGCACGTAAAACCCCAAATATTATTATTATTATTCATTCATGTTACGTCGCGACCGCTGTACCTGTGTATCAGATTGTATGGGAGCCGCTGACGTTGTGCTGAGATCTTTTTTAGTAATGTCACGCGAGCGTCGACCGCACGGCATGTCAGCAGCCTTGTATCGGCGAGGGGCATTCCTGAAGCGAACAGCGCAGCAGAATACACTCGAAGTGGAAGTCATCTTGCGCACCCGCGAATACTGTTGCCGATTCCGCTGCCCTTCACTGCTATGTCGGGTGGTATCGGGGGTGCTATAAGGGCGGTCGACGCTCGTTCGACGTGCCGCGCTGTCGACGCTCGCGCCAAATTATGATGGCGTACATTCGCGAATCGATGTGCGTACCATCAATGGCCCTGGAACTAACGATGCCGCGTGTGTAAATACAGGACGGAAAATCGCAGGCTGAGTTAATCCGACGATCGTTGACTGCGTTGCCTATACTACTTTGCTGCAATTTTGGGAGGCACAACCTAGCGCCACTGAACATCATTTTCTTAAATTCGTAGTCAGACTCCTGACTGGTAGCACGCGTCACTGCCGCGCGACAACATAGGGCCGTCCGCGGTACGCGCTGTGCTGTCGCTCGTTTATGAAACTGCGCTAAAATAAGGACGGCGGGATGAATGGGTGTGGTGACAGGATGGAGCAGCGCTAAACACGAACCCATAGTCCTGTTTCTTTTGGCGTTCGCCTTTAGAGCTATTTCATCATGTTATATAAGAAATTGCAATCATGCTCTGTCTGTATGCGTGACGTATAAAACATTAATAGACAGAACTTTTTTGCAAGCCTATAACGTATCTTTAAGATCACGTGAAAGCGTGCGCTCAGGCGCCACTAGGTGTGCTCAGATCTGCTCACTGAAGGACGCGTATATTGTTATTCCTTGGTTATTAATTAAACTCCGGGGTACTGCGTGCGAAAAACCATGATTTGATTATGAGGCACGCCGTATTGAGGGACGCGTGATTATATTTCTACCTGCTGGGGTTCCTTACCGTGCACACAGTGCAGGGTACACGGGCGTTTTTGCATTTCGCCATCATGGAAATGCAGCCACCGTGGCCCGGATGCGGACCCGCGCCGTGGGGTCCAGTGGCAGAATGCAAAGGCTACTACACCACGGCGAGTACTATTCCTTGGCAGAGCGTACGATGTTAAAATAGCACAATTTGCAGGAGATTAACATCGCACCCATTATCGGCGAGTATTCTGCTGGCAGCTAACATTTCCCAGACGCAAGACTCGTTTCTGTCTGCGGCAATACGGCGTGACGAAGCTCGCTAGAGCACCTGTAGTTACGCAAGCTGTGCCCTATTTCAGCTCTTCAAGCGCTAATTTAGTGTTCATTGTGCGACACCTTTGAAACGTGTTATCTCCTGTTGACTGGTCGCAGTTTGCAGTGCGGCGAGGTGACCAGTGTTCATCAAATAAACTTCATGACCCTGTGACCTGCAGCCACAATGATTTTGTACGATGGGTTCCATTCTTCATATTCTATGTTGAATTCATCACAAGCGTGTACTTACGGCTTGCGGATAGACACCTTGTCTTCTCTTTACTAGGAGAGCAGCCTTCTTCTTTTTCTGCTTCTACTTATTAAGCGAGGAGCGTGGCTTGTCGGCGAAATGACGCCGTCCGGTAGACTTCACTAATAATAATTCAATGGGGGAACTCATTAGCGGTGATCGGCTAAAGATCGGGTGGTATTGAGCAGACCGAGCCTCTTTCTTTTATTTTTTATTAGGACGTAAGCCTTTAGTGGTTCATGAGTGTCCGGGCGCAGTCAGTGGTGGACGCAGGAAAGCGGTGATCGCCGGCGAGGGGAGCAAGGAGAGGAGGCGTCATGCCAGTAGCGCTGTGCGAGTGGGCGTGTCGGAGAGCGCGGACATGCGCGTGGGGGTGCGCGCACATCGGCGACAAACCTTGCAGCCATGTGGTTGTGATTGCATCCCATGCTCGAGGCCACGGCGGCGTCCGTTCGCACAACAGTTCACACAACAGTAACAGAGGCAGCCGTAGATAGGCTTTCGCCTGTCGCAGTTTAGCTCGGCAAAGTGTCCATAGATTGTTACAGTGCTACGCGCATGCGCAATTTTAGCAAGGCGGGAAATGCGCACACAGGTTCAAACGCACTACAAAGCGCACGAAGAAACAAATGAAAAAAAAAGTAAATAGCGCACAGGAAAGAAACTTCAGCGTCACGCACAAAAAGGACAAGAACATTCGCTATGCTAAATGTGATACAAATGTTATTCTCGGTTGCAGGACCTGGACATTTGTTAGACCATTCCAGTCATTGATATTTAGCTTAAAAAAGAAATATTTGAAGCAGTTGGTTTTTGTTCGAAAATGCATTAATGAGCTCGTGTCGTTGACTTCTGGCGTATCCGGAAGGAGACAGTTTTTGCGAGGTCAGTTTTATAGTGTCTTTTAGTTATTTATTATAGGAATTTCAGTCAGGACATACAATTTCTTTGCACCAAGGGTTGAAGTTTATATCTTTCTAATACCTGTGGTGCTGAGCTACATACGAAATTATTTTAAATAAAGCCAACAGCCATCTTTTTCACTCGCTAAAGTTTATCAAAGTTTAATGTACGGGTTCCAGATTATACAAGCGTTGTCTAACATAGGAAGAATTGCAGAATTATATAGGTCAGAACTCTTAAGGATGGAGCGGGAAATTTAGGGCGCCCTTCGAAGAAACAAGTTTACGATTAACATTACCTGCTACTGTGTCAATGTGTTCAGTCCGTCCGAGATCATTCTTTATTCCTATGCGTAAATATTTGTATCGCGTGATTTCTGAAAGTGATACGTCTTAGGTGGGATACAGGAAATTGAGATCTTCCTTGCGTGTAACGGACACGAAGACAGTTTATTTTGGAAAATTGATAGACCTTTGCCAGGCTTGAGATTACGAAACAACTTTTTAGACTTCTTAGAATTTTTGATTTACGAAGAAATTGCACAGTCATCCGCTTACAACCTGATTTTACCGGTGTGTGATCTACAATATCATTTATAGATGTAAGAAATAAAAGAGCGCCAAGCACCGAGCCTTGAGGAACGCCAGAGTGAACAAATTAATCAGGTGCATGTTATTTGAAGATTACGTGTGACAACAGTTAAGACAGGATAAAAACCAGGTTGTATATAAGCTTTGTGTTTTCTTAGCTGTTCTAACTTAAACAACAGACCGGCCGTGGTTGCTCAGTGGCTATGGTGTTGGGCTGCTGAGCACGAGGTCGCGGGATCGAATCCAGGCCATGGCGGCCGCATTTCGATGGGGGCGAAATGCGAAAACACCCGTGTACTTAGATTTAGGTGCACGTTAAAGAACCACGGGTGGTCGAAATTTCCGGAGTCCTCCACTACGGCGTGCCTCATAATCAGAGAGTGGTTTTGGCACGAAGAACCCCATAAAAATAAACTTAACTGTTTTTTATAGAAACCTTGTCGAAGGCCTTGGAAAAAGTATCTATAAGAATTGCATCGGTTTCGCAACAGTCCTTTATTAAGAATGAAAGAATGTTGAACATAAGTATGTTGAGGAATTAGCATCAACCGAAATAAAAGAATGAAATAGCATGCCGTCCGCAGAACTGCTATTCGCCGTCATCGAGTTCGGGGGGTCAAGGATCCTCTGACGTCTGAAGCTTTCCTTCTTTTTTTTCCTTTCTTTCTTTTTCTAGTTCTTCAGTTTGCCATGCGTTTCGAGAGATGTAGCCACTGCTCTTTGTGCGGCGAATATTCCTACGTATACAAGCGGGCGAAACATAGGTATGCCAATCTTTTTCTCTTCTGCAAAAAATAAAGAAAAGCGATGAAGAAGAATTGCGCAACTCTCATTCCTAAAAAAAGGGTACAGTTTACAATGAATCGTGTTATACGTCGCAGTTAAAGCGCGCCGAGCGCGTATTTATCGTTGCGTTGCGTCCAATTGAGCTCCTGTAAGCACGAAAGGTGGCCGGCATCCCGGCAACCTCACTCCGAATAGGGTCGTACAAGGTAGGTCTAACGGGCCGAATTTACTCACTCATAGCGGAGAGTTCAGTGTAAGGGGACTGTGCTTGGGGTTTATTAGCAACCTTTGCCTTCCCGTCAACGGATTCCCTGTTTCTGCGTTACGAGGTTGGATTCTTGGCCCTCATGGTGTGGCATAAACCATCGCGCTGCGCGGACAGGAGAGCACGAAGGCTGAGGTGACAGCACAGATCGCTGTGGCACGCACCGTGCGCATTCCGATTGGTTCCCACAGCCCTGTGTCGCGGACTGGAAGCCAGAGGCAATTCTGACCAGGACGAACGTTTCGGCACTCTCCACAGCAATCGTAGGTCGAAGATGCCTCTGTCGTATAAGCAGTCACGCCGGACACTCATGGCGCGCACACTCACAGCTCTCGCCAAAGAAAGTCGTCGCGCTAAAAGTGGAAGTACCAACGCCCACGTGGCTGGTACAGCTGGCCCACAGGGAGGCCACACAATCTGAAGCTAGGCTCGTTTTATGCATTCCAAAATTTCGTTGGAGTTGGCGTTTGAAGGAGTACTGACGTACTGTGTTCTACGGGCCAGTTTTCTTTTTTTATTTGTGTTTGATCAATGCCGAAGCCCTCCGAATTCAAGAAAACATTACTGGCAAGCGTCATAACGCCTTAAATAATTTATTATAATGCACGGCCATACGAACCAGTTTAGGTTTCGGAGTTCAGGAAGTGGGGGCGTGATGACGTCAGGAAACACCGGCTCGCTCGGTTCCCTCGGTTACTGCGCCTGCCACACGCGAGCGCATCTAGAACAAGCGCGTGTAGCACTCTTGTTTGTACTTTTTTTCTACGAGCAACGTCATCATACCTGCCCTTATCCCTACGGGACTTCAGCAAATTCGCTCTCTCTCTCTCTCTCTCTCTCTCTCTCTCATGACGTCACGATAACGTCAGCGATGCTAGGCATGGTGGTGTCATACTTTCGTACTGGCATGCTTTCGCACGCTAGAATCGTGCGGCCGTTTGTACAACTTAGAGAGTACGTGTCAGTACTAATTTGTTTCTTAATTTTGTTGCCTTCATTTCTTAGGGTGCTGCGTTGTACTGAAGCGGGGCACAATATTTGAACGCACTTGTTATGTGCACCGCAAAAAAAAAAAAAAAAACTATCGGATAAACAAAAAGCTTTTTCTTTCTTTTTACTGGAAGTAAGGAGTTCTAATCTAGATTTCATGATATTCTAGGCACATTACACACATACCTCGGAAACGAAAATAAGGTAATAGAAAACGAATTTACGTGTGTCCGGAGGAAGGACTTCCCGCCCTTCAAGCGAGTGGCGTATGTACCAGTACACTCGAAATTGCGTTGTCTTTCTTCATCAAATGAATATGTTGCCACAAATGACGAGGGAATATGACTTGCGTGATACTTTATTGCAGAAAAAAAAACAACGCTAGAGACAAAAAATTCTGGCAAACGCATCAAGCAACGGAGGCCACTGAGGAATGTTTTCGAAGCCTGCAAGAACGCTAGGCACTTGAGCAGTCTCTGCTCGCATAATAGAACTTGTTGACCGAAGTGGCTCAGTGTGTCTGTCGATGACATAATGAAGAAGCCACAATAATGAAGTCACAATAACAAGAATGAATCGTAAGGCGCACTATTCATATCACCTTTAGCCGGTAGGTACCGCATGCAGTACAACGTGATCGGTAGGGTTGTACAACAGAAGCATTACATTTGCGGTGAACAAAACATAAAGTAACCTTATATAGGCTTTCTCCCCGAGTTCAGAAAATGGATTTAAAGGGCACTGTTAAGCAATGTCGGCGAAAATATAAAAGCCGTTAGTTTTCTTGGTTGAAATTAAGCGTTAAAATGTCCAAGGGCTAACCGAGCAAGCAACACGCCATCTTACTCTTCTCGCATATCGCAAGAAAAAAAAAATGTTTTCAGTGGGTCACAATGAGGGTAGAACAGAAGTATGAAATTACTTATCGAGTTACATAATACCTTAAAAGTACGCAAGGATACATAATACAATGAACTTCGTGCCTCGTCATCTTCTCCCATTTCAGTGGAGTTATTTAGCGCAGTCAATAATTCGGGGCTGCAGGTTGTGTCTTTTTTACATGTTCATTGGTCATTACAGATGGCGAAGCCGAGCGCAGCGCGCAGGTGCTCCAAAATATTCCGACAGTCATGTATCAAAGCAAGATTAGGGCAGCAGAACTCATCTCACCATGACTGTCGACGGTAATACGATTAGCATTCGAGCAATGTAGAGACAAGCCGTGTTTCTCAAGTCACATTTATTTAACCTCTCTAGTGGTCGTTGTGAGACTAACTATACCATTGCTTCGCCTGTATGCTGCCTACTCCTGCATCGTCCAACTTTGCTGTGGAGCTCGCGCACCAAGGTCGCGCATGTGCTTAGCAGGATGACGGCGCCTGCATTACACCGAGGCCTTGTCGAAGAAGGGATGACGTCGGTGAAACGACAAGGCGGTTTGACGGCGACAGCGTACTGACAATGAGACGACGAGTATTGAGTGATGACGAAGGTATAACGACAAACGCGTGACGACGATATGAGGATGAAGAAATAACGACGAGTGTTGCGGTAACGATGATGTGACGAATGACGGCATGACGACAGTCGAATGATGAAGCTGGAGTGAGGACGGTGGAATGATCAAGAGCGCACGCCTATAGTGGACAGCTTGGGACAGTGGGTCGTCGTAAGAGGACAGACAGACAGACAGACAGATACAGACAGACAGACACAGACACAGACAGACAAAGACAGAAACACACAGACAGACAAAGACAGACACACAGACAGACAGACAGACACAGACAGACAAAGACAGACAGGCACAGACAGACAAAGACAGACAAAGACAGACAGGCACAGACAGACAGACACACGCAAATACAGACAGACACAGACAGACAGACACACGCAAATACAGACAGACACAGACAGACAGACACACACAAAGACAGACAGACACAGACAGACAAAGACAAAGACAGACAGACAGACAGACAAAAACAGACAGAAAATGATAAATGAGAGGCAGGGAGGGTAACCAAGATTGAGCCCGGTTGGCTACCCTACACTGGGGGAAGGGGAGGGAAAGATTAAGATGAGAAGAGAAATGCACTGTTGATATGGCCGCCATGGTAATGTTTTCTGCTCTATATCCACTGACGGTCACTCAGTCCGCATCACAGATGGCCGCTCAGTCCGGTAGCCTTCAAATATCGCAACAGCGCTTTTGTGGCCTTTTGTAGCTGCGTTGTGCGAGGCCATGGTACCAAGATCTTGTTCGAGGTGAACGGTTTCCTACCTAACTGATTTAGACCTGCGCAGAGGTCGCTTATTTCGTTTTCAAAACAAGGGCAGAAGCACAGTAGATGTTCTATAGTATCCTCGACACCGCAGGCATTGTACTCGGCGCTGTCATCCATTCAAATCAAACACGTATATGTACTCGTGAAAATAGATAGATAGATAGATAGATAGATAGATAGATAGATAGATAGATAGATAGATAGATAGATAGATAGATAGATAGATAGATAGATAGATAGATAGATAGATAGACTAAATATGCCTTAAGTAGGCAAAGATTGCCAATCGCATTAAAAGAGTTCACGCAGCCAGTTTGCGGTGTAGGGAACGCCACTGAGGGCGGCTTAAACCTTACGGCGGACACCTAATCGAAGTAGGAAGCCAAGCGTGAAACACCTTCGAACGAACGACCGTAAATCGTACCACTTACGCAGCGCTCCCACCACTTTGCCCCCGGAAACCTGCGGCTGGGTTCCCTCCAGGAGATATCCTGTCTCTTCGATCGACGCTAAGAGTTTCATCTCCTTACCGGCTGCCTCCTAATTGGTGCTCGGCGAATATGGGCTACATCAAAGCAGCGATCGCGGGGATAGACCGTGAGCAAAATCGAAATCAGGTATGAAAAACAGAGGTCAAGCAACTGCAAAAGGGAAGAAACCTTTGCATGGGGAGTTGGGGTTTCGGTGGCGCTGTAGAGGAATTGAAACGTTTTGCTTTCTCCACTGTTTGTTATTCATTTTACAACGACGACGCAGTCCCTTATTGTCGTGCTCCTCCGAGAATGTTCAACGCACCGTGAAAATGGGTTTTCCCTCCTCGCCGTCGTCGGCACGGTCATCGAGGCTATCGGGGCCTCGCACGGCCTGAAGCCTATAGCCACGTATCACTATGGCTCTATCAAAGCGCTTTCGCCTGGGCACAGTATACAGCGTGGACTAAAGACGATCTCGTCTTGGTCGGTGCGCTCTGAACCATACCGAGAGGATCCGCTGGCATGCTCCAGTGAACGCGCGTGAAGCGGCGAGTCCACCGCGCATGCGCGCCACGAAGCTTTTCATCGTTAGGGAACGGCACTTTTCGCATGAACGCCGGAAGCTTGAACGACCGCGTTCTTCCGTGTTCGTTCGAGGCAAACATTTCCCCGGAATAAAGCGCCGCGTTCGCGGCACACAAAGGCAGGCGTACAAAATACGAACACCAGAAGACACACACAAATGCCAATACCATCAGCTTAAAAGGCGCACAGGGCGAAAAAAAAGAAAGACGCAAGAGCATCGGCTGATCCCGCGCATACGTGGGAATCAGTAATAATCAGTAATACAAGAAGCTTCCTTTCATATTTAGTGCGATATATTCGCGTCCTTTATTGCTATAGAAATTATATGGGGACTACAGGGGGACGTTTGCCGTCGGCCTGGCCATCGCCATGTTCGGTATAAAGACCAAGGGCGATAACACCGTCGCCGTGCGTCGTATGCTGTTGTGCGAGTGAAAGAAGGCGAGGGAATCTGACGATGGCGGCTCAATCTGGGGCGCGCGCGAAGGAGGAAAGCGGAGAGCAAACACGCCTAACACGCCGTCTTCCGTCGCGCGAAATGCCGTGGGTGCAATGGGAGGGAGGGAGAGAGGGGAGGCGGCATTGTGCTTCGTCAGCAACTGCGTATTTCCGGATCCGGCGCAAGGGGAACTGACAATCGCGTCTCAATCTCGCACGCGATAGAGAGCAAAGTTCGACGGCAGCGCGGAAAGAAGGAAGGAAGGGAGGGAGGCGGAGGGGGACGGCTTGTACTCCGTCAACAAGGGCGTACTTTGAACGGTCGCGCGCGGTATCACTTTCGGTATCTTGAAAGGGATCTGCAGACGGTTCATACCGTTGTGCGCGCCATGTTGTGGCCGCCCTTGCGTTGAAGCGATAAACAGCAGGAAGGTCACTTCGATCGCTGCTGCTGCCACGTTTGCTGACACCAGCGTTTCGACAGCGCGTGAGCGCGCTTATCGAGGGGGATGTGTTCATGTTTGCTTGTGCGCGCTGACGCCATGCTTGTTGATTCAGTTAGTAACAGAATGTTTGCATGTTTATACGGCCGATAAAAGTGCTATCCTTACATCGTATACCTGTCCACTAATTTGCTATCGTAATCGATGCTTTGCCTTTCAGGAGAAACTGCGGCTTTTTTATGTAGCTAAGCGCTTTTCGCACAATGGATGCTCTGGTTCTATTTTGTTCACCTAACCTTTTTACGCCACAATTCGCTATTCCTTCACTGCCCTGCAGATGAATTTGTTATGACTTTTTTGTTCGTGACTTCACCTCTTGCCTGTTGTTCTGCTTGCCTAAATGGGTTCCCTACCTTGCGGCATACGCCCATTCTAGAGGATTGGTCAAGAATGTTCACACACGCTGTGAACATGTCCAGTTCCAGTGTTCAGCGTCCAGTCAAGTACTCTATTCGGGCACATACCAGTGGGACATACCCGTTGACTAAAGTAGTTGTATACTCAGCAAGACAGCAGACTGCGCCCACAAAGTGGGAGTAAGCGGCAAAGAAACCTTCGCCTTAACACAACCAGCGCATGCTCATGGAAAGGCAGTGCCAAACTGCCAATGGCGATGCGCGTAGGGACACGCGAAAAAATACAGGTTGACGCTGCCTTGCTGTGAGGATGCGCAGGTACTTTTAAAGGGAAGGTTTCTTTGTCTCTTTCCCGGCGTTTGGCATTCGTTGCCGTCTCCTCGGCGCTCATATGCATATAATGCAATAAAATATATCAATATGCAATGAAGATATCTGTATTAAAACAAACGCAATAAGCACAGAAATTCAAGAGCGTCAGCGAGATCCAGAAGAAGCGCAAATTCTGCGGAGCAAATAAATATAGAAGGCATGCTCAAGCTGGGAATTATAATCTGGAGAGCCCTGAAAAGCTGAATACTCATACAATGTTGCCATGTGGTTTGAGCTGGATACGACAGGCGCACAGGTGAGATGAGATGCTGACACATATGGACATGTATCTGTTTGCGACGGATAATCTCTTCGACTTTTCTATACTCGCTGTGTCTTGACTGCATGTGAAACGCAGGACTTGCTTCACACTGACAAAGGTGGAGAGACATTCTCAGAAGCACCGGCCTCGTTTCAACCTCCAGTCACATTTGACGACCTCATTCAGCCTCATCCTGGTACCGTGAGGATGTGGTGTTTTCAAGGCACGTCAGGTCAACTTTAAGCGGTTGCCACCGAGCTCGCCAATGGAAGCTTTCGTGAAGCGCTTACGTAAATGCTCGAAAAAGCTAAATCGGACGCGCACGATTGTCTTTATTGTCGTCTACGCTGCGCGTAATCCGATGCAATGTTTTTCCAGCACCATACCAGGTCACAACCTTCATGTGATGGCATCATTACGTTTATGCGCTATAGACTGTTCACAATGTAAGCCAAAAAAATGCAAACAGGAGTTCATGCAAATGCGCAATGCGAGTCGTCGCGGCGCAATATTATGTTCCGCAGGCGAAGTTCAAATGTGTTGAGGAAAGAGCGATGAGGAGAGATGTATATCGACGGCTAGCGCAACTCGAAATGCGGGGCTAAAGGTTGGCTGGTGTTTTCGTTTTATTGCTGCCTCTATGGCCTAATAGGAACTGGCGAGAATGCACGTGCTCTTGCACGAACATAATCTCGCGCGCATGCGCTACGTGACCTGAAGCACACGCCAGCTTCGGCAAAAGAGCAGGATCAGCCACGGTCGGGTAAGTCGGGGAGGTGTCGTTTAGAAAGCTTGGCTTTAGAAAAGCCGTGGTATGAGAAAATAATCCTCTCAGGCTACAGTTCACCTACGCGCATTATCCTAGTCGCGAACAGTCGACTGCGAAAGTTTCCTTGCAAATAGGAAAGCTTCGCTTCGTTATCGTGAAGTAAGCGATTAAAGAACAAACAAACAACGAGAAAACTAGTGATGAATGAGGGAGTTCAGGCCTGAAGGCGAGAGACTTGCGCGTGAAGGCGTGTCAACAATCCTTCTTATTCTGCCCCTCGCGCTTCACAACTCGCTTGGTTGGGGACGGTCACGTGAGCTAGTTTTTTTCTGGCGCCTCCTTCTTGCTACTAAAGCGGGCTTTTGTTTTTTTGCATCGAGGCAGGTGTGTGTGCGCGACGACGGCTTCCTACAACATCAAGGGGCCCGCCGGCGTGATGTTTGCTCCAGGACGCCTCTCATTCCTCTCCAACTAATTCCCTGTCATAGCTCGGAAGTCAAAGGATGTGCCTAAGCGACGAAGAAGAAAAAAATGGCGCGAGACAGTTTTCATGGGAGCCACGGTCGGCACGAGTCCTGAATAAGTGCGAGTGCACCATCCGGCGGGGCGCTTCCACCGTGGTCCTCCTCGGCTGTGTACCATCCGGCCCGAGTGTGCTTGTTACGCCGTGTTTATTATTCTTGGTGAATGGACGGCGCCGTGCCTGTTTGCTCGAGGCCGGTGCACTGAGATGAGACTCATTTGCATACTGTCGTGATTGCCGGCCGTTGAGGCGTTGCACAGAAGACGGTGATGAGGGGGAAAGCACATGTTTTATTTATGTTTTTGGCCTCACTGCAGGTTTGGTCTAGTGGAACAAAAGCAACGTTTGGCGCCGTCCTCAGGTTCGTGTGAGTGCACCCTAAAACACCGGTAAGCCTTCACTAGAAGAATGAACATTTTATCATTTTATTGGTGGCCCGTTGTGTTTTACCTAATGTAATGGCAATGTCCGTGGAAAGAGGGGCGGGGGGGGAGAATTATGGATTTTGACAATACTTTTCGCAAGGCGAAAAGCCGGTACCAATCGGAGTAAAATGTACAAGAGTGTGTCACAGGTGAAAAAGCGGCGCCTAGTGTCGTGTTGGTGCCCTTGTAGCACGGACTGCAAAGATGCCGTTTATTTCGTACTAGGAATATTAGAGGAAAATCTGGCACTTGAGCCTGCGTCCGCCGCATTCATGGATATTCATTCAGCATAGCAATGATGGTCAATTAACGGAGTTGTCTAAACTTGGTTCAGCTGGCTTCGAACGGCGTGGTGGATTCTCCTGTTAACCTCCCTGAACATTCAATTTCATATTTTCTTGTATTTTTTCTGTTCCTTATATTCCTTCATTTTCTACATAGAAATTCACGACCAACATGCCAGATTTTCATCCGAAGTTTCAAGGGATTTCCGTACGGTGAGAGAAATCTGGCGACTTAGTGCGGCATAATCCTACTTTGAGGAAAATGTGGCTTTGCCTATGTACTACAGTACTACGAAGGAGGACGTGCATTATTCCGTTTGTCCCTAGTTGAGCTGCACTACATACGATAGTGGATAAATACCCTGGAATAAGCTAGATTTCCGTTCGTCGCTCACGGCGTTGAGCAAAAGCATAGTGCTCTCGAATGGGTGGGAGGTCCTCAGTTAGAATCGCGCATGCGATGAACTTTTTTTTTGCAATACCTCTACATTATAATATTTTCCCCGTTTACTTCTGCAGTAGATGTTCTTTTCCTATGCTTCACCGCCAGGCCAGACAGAGTTTCTGCCAAGGGAGCAAAGAACAGAGGAGCGAGACAGGGATGCAGGGAGTGGGGGCTTAGGTAACGTGACCAGATTCCTTGCACACCAAAACGGGAAGGCGTGGAGAGGGGGAGAGTGACGAAGACGCTGTGCATATTAAGCGGCGAATCTTGTTACGTGTGCCTCTGTGGCACGAGCCAAGCACTGACGATAAAAAAGAAAGAAAAATAACTTACGTTTCGCCATTGCGAACTCTGTATCGCCCTCTATGATCCCGTTTGGACGGAAGCTTAAACGGTGGCTAAACGAAGGAAAGCGCCTTGTCCTCCGTAGTACCGGCAAAGGCGCATTTAGAAGCAAGATTCCCTAGCGAGAAGTCCCCAGATGTCTCTGACCGTACGGAACTTCCTGCAAAGAACCACCCCCGTGAAATAAATACGAAGGGCTCCCAGGGTAAGAAAAAAAATGAAATTGCTGGGTTTTACGTGCCAAAACCAAAATGTCAGTGAGAGGCATGCCGAAGTGAGGGTCTTCAGATTAAATTTGGTCCACTCGGGGTTCTCTAACGTGCACCTAAGTCTAGGTACACGAGCGTTTTCGCATTTCTTCCCCACCGGAATGGACCGCCGAGGTCGGAATCGCACCCGCGACCTCGACAGCAGCACAACAAAGGAAGGTGGACACTCTATGCGATCAACAGTGGGCGAACAGAGAGTTATTACTTCTACATTTCAATGAAAGGTAACGATTGTACGTTTTATGTTTTCACTAGCTTCATTGTTGGTTGGCTTTGCGTGGTTGCGTGTAACAGAAAACGAGTCCCTCAGTTCCTTTCCTTCTCGTTCTGCAAAAGTGGCTAGACTAACAAAGAGATGCACACCATACGAGTGAATGCGGCAATCTGCGTTGTTTCACAAACAAGGCATGAACGACAATAAACACGATTACCAAAGAAGCGAACTGAAACAGGGTGCAACCTCTTATATGCCAAAAATGAAAAATGAATGCGCTGCTGCGTTGGCTGCGGGTCGCTTTTCGGCCGCTCCGGCTATTCGTGACCTACCTGCACTCTCAAGTAAAGAGCAGCTACGTGGGGCTCATCTTGCGGTGTTTTACTACAGCGCGGCAATGTTTTTCCCACGCAGCCGTCGCCGTGGTGCACGCCGCGCGCTAAACGCTTCCCTCTAACTCATTCGCTGCCATCCCTAAAGAGGAAGGAGCTGCCTTGCGCAAACAAGGAACCCCAGGAGCGGAACGGTAAATGCTTTTCACGACGCCAAATCCCCGCGCGGTAAATGAATGTACGCGCAGGCTGTGTACACACAGCGCCCTGCGCTTCGGCGTGCACTTCGGCGTTCCTTCTGTTTTACTTTCACTTCAATCATCGCCACATCTGCACCAATCTGCTTCTGCGAGATTCATTTGTTTGTCGTGACTGCGGGCCGTTAGAGTGCTTATGTAGGGAAAATAATGGCGTGGCCCCGTTAGGGAAAGATTTTGTTCGTCAGAGCGCTTTGCCAAAGTGGCGCCCGCTTATCGTGATGTTGTGTTCGCTGTCGGGATTTCGCAGCGCCCGTTCTTAAGAGCGGCTCCAGCGTAAGAAGTTCAATACAATAGACACCCATGAATTTACTGCAGGACTCCTCTCACGCTGGACTGTCGACGGTGATGCGAATAAAATTCGAGCTGTGTAGCCACACATCCCGCATCTGAAGTAGGAAGTACGGTACAACACGGCACGACGAAAGTCGGGTGACGAAGTTAGAATGACGACGATGGAATGACTGCGACGGCAGCACAACGACGGTATCTCAACGACTGCGTGATCGCGACTGTATGAAGACTACACAACGACGACGACGATGATATGGTAACGGGACGAGGACAATGGGAGGACGAGGAGTACATGGTGACAATGGCGTCACGAAGGCTGGTATCACGCGACGCCTGTGTGAAGGCGATGGCGTGAGGACGAGAGCGTAACGAGATTGGTACGTCGAAGTTGGAGTCACGATGATCCAATGTCCACGACACATCACGACGATGGTGTGGTAACGAACGCATGGCAACTGTGTGAGACGGATGACGTGACGGCATGAGGAGGGTCGGATGGTAAAGGTGGAATGGTGACAATCCAATGACTCCGATAGCATTACGACCACGATCATATTCCTATTGCCCCATGCTATTAGGCAACTTCAGTCACTGGGTCGGCTTAGAAGACGCGACGACAACGGCATGACCAGGGTCGGATCAGGAAGCCGGGGGGGACTGCGGTGGAATGATCACGACGGCATCACAGCCAAGAGGAAATGCCTGGTGGCCTACGCTGGTAAACTTCGAGCCAGTGTGTTGGCGTAAGAGGCTAGATAGACAGCTGCATAGGAAGAGTGTAGCGGTGGTGTAGAGGTAGAGCATCCGCCTCGCGTGCACGAGGACCGTGGTTCGAATCCCGGAGCCGTGCAATTTTCCATCGGATAAAAAAAATCCGCGTGTTCATCAAATTGCATAAACAGGCCTGGAGTACGGCCTGATCGCGGTGACCAGAACCTGTAACGTATTCTTTCACCATAGCAGGATTGGCCACCCTGGTGCAGTACTTGGCCACAACCTCCCATATGAATACAACAATCAAACCCCGGCCCTCAGTCCCCAGCAGCTGCCAAACAACTGACCACGGCGGCGATCAGACCTGCAACGTAGCAGAGGGTGCCAAGAATCCCTGGATCCGGACAGGCCGCTCTTGGAATCTGAACCTGGCAATATTTAACGCTAGAAAGTTATCTAGTGAGGCGAGTCTAGCAGTGGCTATTGGAGGAATTAGAGGGCAATAAATGGGATGTAACAAGGCTCAGTGAAGCTAGGAGGACAAATGAAGCATATACAGTGCTAAAAAGCGGGCAGTGCTGTGCTGCCAGAGCTTAGCGGAGAGACGAGAACTACGAGTCGGATTCGTGATTAATAAGAATATAGTTGCTAACATACAGGGACTCTGTAACATTAACTAGAGGGGGGCAGGTCTTGTTGTGAAACTTAATAGGAGGTACAAATTGAAGGTCGTACAGGTCTGCACCCCTACATCATCATGATGTAGGGGTGCAAACCTAGGGGGGAAGACGTGGAATTGGCGGTGGGTAAAGTCAAAACAAAATGCATCAGACTGATGGGCGACTTCAATGCCAGGGTAGGCAAGAAGCAGACTGCAGACAACTCAATGGGGGAATATGGCATTGGTACTAGGAATAGCAGGGGAGAGTCATTAGTAGACTTTGGAGAACAGAACAATATGCGGATAAATAATACCTTCTTCCACAAGCGGGATAGCCGAAAGTGGACGTGGAGGAGCCCGAATGACGAGACTAGAATTGAAACAGACTTTATACTCTGCGCTAATCCTGGCATCATACAAGATGTGGACGTGCTCGGCAATGTGCGCGGCAGTGACCATAGGATGGTAAGAGCCCGAATTAGCCTAGACTTGAGGAGAGAACAAAAGAAACTGGCACATAAGAAGCACATCAATGAGTTAGCGGTAAGAGGGAAAATAGAGGAATTCCGGATCAAGCTATAGAACAGGTATTCGGCTTTAACTCAGCAAGAGGACCTTAGTGTTGAAACAATGAACGACAATCTTACGGGCATCATTAAGGAGCGTGCAATAGAAGTCGGTGGTAACTCCATTAGACAGGATACCAGTAAGCTATCGCAGCAGACGAAAGATCTGATCAAGCAATGCCAATGTATGAAAGCCGCTAACCCTACAGTTAGAATAGAACTGGCAGAACTTTCGAAGTTAATCAACAAGCGTAAGACAGCTGACATAAGGAAGTATAATATGGATAGAATTCAACATGCTCTCAGGAACAGAGGAAGCCTAAAAGCAGTGAAGAAGAAACTAGGCATTGGCAAGAATCAGATGTATGGGTCAAGAGACAAAGCCGGCATTATCATTACTAATAGGGATGAGATAGATATTCATAGACCTGGATTGGGAAGAATTGGAGATAAGAGTTAATGGATAACACCTTAGTAACTTGCGATTCGCTGATGATATTGCCTTGCTTAGTAGCTCGGGGGACCAATTGCATTGCATGCTCACTGACCTGGAGAGGCAAAGCAGAAGGTGGGTCTGAAAAATAATCTGCAGTAAACTAATGTTTAACAGTCTCGGAAGAGAAGAGCAGTTTACGATAGGTAGCGAGGCATTGGAAGTGTTAAGGGAATACATTTACTTAAGGCAGATAGCGACCGCGGATCCGGACCATGAGACTGAAATAATCAGAATAATAAGAATGGGCTGGGGTGCGTTTGGCAGGCATTCTCAAATCATAAACAGCAGGTTGCCACTATCTTTCAAAAGGAAAGTGTATAACAGCTGTGTGTTACCAGTACTCACATATGGGGCAGAAACCTGGAGGCTTACGAAAAGGGTTCTGCTTAAATTGAGGACGACGCAATGAGCTATGGAAAGAAGAATGATGGGTGTAACGTGAAGGGATAAGAGAAGAGCAGATTGGGTGAGGGAACTATCGCGAGTTAATGACGTCTTAGTTGAAATCAAGCAAAAGAATTCGGCATGGGCAGGACATTTAATGAGGAGGGAAGATAACCGATGGTCCTTAAGGGTTACGGACTGGATTCCCAGGGAAGGGAAGCGTAACAGGGGACTGCAGAAAAATAAGTGGGTGGATGAAATTAAGGAGTTTGCAGGGATGACATGGCCACAATTAGTAGGTAACCGGGGTAGTTGGGAAAGTATGGGAGAGGCCTTTGCCCTGCAGTGGGCGTAACCAGGCTGATCATGATGATGATGATGATAGGAAGAAAAGAGAAAGAACGATAAAGAGGATGCGAGAGGATTGAGCTCAAGGCACTCTTCAAAGGTGCGCCGCACACGCAAACTAATTGGAACCCTGAACGCCTCCTCACAGACGGTCATTGAGCTCGGTCAACTTCAGAAATCATAGAATGCCACTTTTGCGGCTTTCGGCTGCTTCGTTGTGCGAGACCATGAAACCCAAGATCTTGCTCTTATTAAGCGGTCTTCCACCGAGATGCCTAAGGGTTGATCTTCAAAGATAGGGCAGTAGCACAAGAGTAGTTGTTCTCATGCGTCTTCTCGAGCACAGGCGTTACAATTGGTCATTCCCTTCCAGGATGAGCAAATGTTCCTGATTGCAACGCCCAGGTACGAGCGACGGAGTAGGGTTGTTTCGCATCAGGAAATACCATGCAACAGGTAACCTGACCTCGAGAGGTATGGGGATGACGGGCCACAATTGGTGAAATCAGTAGAAAGTTGTTGCTGCAGAACTTGTTTTTGTACAAAGAAAATTTGACTGATTGACTGAACGCATTGACTTGCGGACTGTACTGGCTGACTGACTGGACTGGACCGACTGACTAAGCTGACTAAAGACCCCACAGGGGCAACAGGCCGGTGTTGCCTTGAATAGCCATCTTTGTTAATCGTCTTGTTTGAACACTGTGTCACATGTGCGTTGTGTCCGATCTAATGTCTACAACAAGAATACTGGATGCGATATCACGTAAGCGGTTCCGGTACTTGAAGCCATAGCGCTAAGAAGACAAAGCAAGATAAAAAGTAAAAAAAAAGATTTAGAATAAGTGGAATCGTGTACCATGCTTTCTACGAAGGCTGGTCGGGAGTTCCCGGGCCGTAATTGGGAAGGTGGAAACATAATTTATAGGCAATGTATATTCGGGACGTTCCCAGGTCGGCAGTGAGCTTGGGTGTACGTCTTCAGAGCGTGTCCACGCGTTCGTCCTACGTTATTATGTATTCGCCTTCCTTCACTTTGCGACGTGTATTATATGATCGCGTCCCAATTATGCATGCTTGCATGCACCGCTGCGACATCGCAATGTTATGGCGGGACGCACAGCGCGATGAGAGAAATGAAGTTGTTCAGGAGCAGAGTCACTGTCGTGAATTCCGAGCACAAAAAATTACCTTTTTTTGCATGTACACAGAATGCTGGTAACAACAAATCTTGGCTTAATGGCTGCAGCCTTTTGCACTTTTGATTAGCTCAAAAGGTTTAAAATGTCATTGAGGTGCCACATATTTAATAAGCTTACCCTGGTAAAGCATTCTTTTAAAATTCTCAGTCTAGCTGATTTGGTAGGAGCAGCAGGTTCGTATTATTGAAGAAAATCAAGGCCGAAATTCTATTTCCTTAATTTGGCACGGAAACATGAGCTACGGTAAATGTAAGTGTGTCGTCAGAGATTCAGAGTATCCACTCGTAAAAACATCATAAGATTCCAGGAACAACAACACAGGGGAAAAAACTTGTAACACTCCCGAGTAGTAGTTCTAGTAGTAACACTAAATACCCCAGAAAGTGGTTGGGAAAACGGCGCCGTGGTAGTGCAATTCGTAGAGCATCGCACGCGTAATGCCAAGACGTGAAATCGTTCCCTACCTGTGGCAAGATTTTTTATCCACTTTCGGTTCGATTAAGTTTTACTTTCTTTATTTCAATGAGTAAGTACAAGTAATTTCCCCTGTGTTGTCCTTGGTGTTTTTGTTTGTTGGCTTCTTCTGGTATGATTATTAAAAATGGGGCCCCTCGGTTAACCCCCTTTCTTCTCCTCCACTCGTAACAAGTCGTTCTTGCGCAAAAAAAGTCCTCGAAATACGTTAAAATGAGTCTTCAGTTTCTTTTAGAACTCAGTGTAGGACTTAATTATCTTTCTTCTCGCGATAGACAGCTAACCAGACCAGAGTGGGCTGTTTTAACATCCTTATTGTGAGGGCGAGCTGATGGGGCAACTTGTGGTCAGAGTCGTCACCCGTCAGTCGTCTTTTGCGTGTTTTCTAAGGCTTACCAAACCTTCCCCATATGTTCGAGTGGCCGTTTGGTATTGCAAAAACTTGACCTTTTTAATGCAGCTTGACTTATTCATATTTAGTACCCGCTCGTGTTGCGAGGCGAACGCAATGAAGTATCCTACGAACGCAGCCTAGATGATTCGAGGATTCGTTTCCACGAACCGTACTGTTATCCATATAGGGTGACGGTATTTACGTGTCAGGTGTAGTCCGCGCACGAGTTAAGGTTTCGGCGGCAGTGTCAACATACCTGTACGAAATTAAGCCTTCACCTGAAAAGTGTAAACTCGGTTCTTATGTGGTTGCGAAGCAATGAGGACGCAGGTATTCCGAATTAGTGGCAAACTTGTATCGAACGGATGAACGCATAGATCTCTTGGGGCCGTGATAGATAGTCATGATGGTGACTACTCGGGAATAAATAGAAGTTCCCCCGCCTCCGTCACAGCGCGCGCGCATATGACGTGGTAAGTAGCTTTGGCAAGGAGGTATTGCAGTTTAGTTAGAAGTGTGCTATTTGGCTAGAGATCGTGGCGCCAAGTAAGATGAATCGAAACTAGGATTATAGGTTCATGGGCAGAGGGTTTGTGTTGTAGTAAAAAGGTTTAGGAAGTTTTTATTTTTTAGCACTCTGTTTTATGCAAAGTACACTTCATCTCCTGCGCCTTAATTATGTGACTTTTGAAATCGCATACCTCTCCGAACAACGGCTTTGGTACAAGGCAGTTCTGGCAACCCTAGGAAAAATTCTTGGCCTTGCTTAAAAAAAAACATTCCAAATGAAGGGGAAATTCGTGCTATGGACATTAGTGCTGTCAACTTTAGGAAAATGTCCCCAAGTTTAGGAATTCTAACCATTGTTTAGGGAAATAAAGTTGTTAAAATCTATAAAGTCCGTGCTAGGACATTGAAACGGCTAAAATGCCGACGTTAGGGCGCGTTTTAATTAGGCACCTCACACTGTCTTCGCATTAGCATATGAAGTACGACCCTATGGTACAGCCACGCAGTGAACACATTTCGCGAAGCAATCGACAGCGTGTGGGTGCCCTGGGTCCTTTCATGAAGTGCGGCTAGTACAATTTTGCCGTTCTTACCTATAGCAGCGCTGACGATGTACGTTGCACGCTAAATATTTATCTTTTAACGGCGAAACATTAAACGAAACAGTATGGACACATCTGTTCATAACCGGACACACGCACCTAAGAACGAGAACGACAATGTGGTCATGGCGCTAACAGCCGACTATGCAGGCGTGTACTGAAATTTACCTGGGACCGCCCATATACATATCAACCTTGGACAAGTTTCCAATGCTGATGCGTTTGGGTGACTTTTGCTTGGTAGGAACTATGAACATGCATATTTTTGGGCTTCGCTAGAAATTACGTCGAAGTGCGTAGATGTGGCGGTGCTAGGTCGTACACAACACGAAAAGAAAAGACATTTAAATTTTTTGCATTGTTGAACTGCAGTGTCGCACTGTCTCAACACTCTTACATTCGTAACAGATGTCCGGCGCCAATCTTACAATTCGAATAAGATGATGTAAACAGCCCAAGAGGGGACACAGAAAACAAGAAAGGCGACATGGACAAGTCCTTGTCGCTTTTCTTGTGTTCTGCGTGCCCTCTTGCGCTGGTTACATCATCATGGAATACCAGGTAATCCCGTCTCGCACCTTGCTTGGAATAAGGTTGTGTGTAGTCCTGTCACGTCGCTGTAGGTGCAAAACAATTTTGGACAACTACAATGTATACACGTGCTGACGTCTTCTGCGAATATGGCTGTAACTAAGAGGCTATGTAAGCCCAACTTGCACTGCGACATCATTTCAGGTGGAGTCCAGCGACTTCATTATTTAATCCCTTTAAAACGAGCATATAAATCAATATAAACTATCAAATTTGCACTCATTTACACAACACAAACATTTATCATTACAGAAATCAAGTTCACGAACTGAGCTTCATTTTGCATAAATCTAGGGAATTCTAGGGGATGTTTTTATCCGAGTTAGGGGAAGATGGCTTCGGAGGTTGGCAGCACTGCATGACACGGAGGAAAGAAAAACTCGGAGACACGAGAAACTACTGCTGCGATGCCCCAATGGCCGATATGTGGAACTGCTGTCGTGACGGCGTGTCTCGAGTTCCGTTACTTTCGCATTGACATTTCGAGGTAGGAGTTGCGGTCGTACTGTGGTGGAGTGAATGCCTCTCGTCACGTAAACAGTAAGATGTGAAAGACGTACACCTTTAAATTGAATATTTATCTGTAATCGGCTAAAAAAAACGTATGCGGCAATGCCATATACAAAGCAGCACCTGTAAATATCAACATAAGCGCACGCGTAAACATAGGGCTGAGAACGACGAGGCGGTCGGGGTGATGCGTAGCCGTCTATGCACTCAAATTTACCGTTCATAGGTAGAGCAGCAGACTTGGATTGTGGAGTCTCAGTGGTCACGTGTTTGGCGAAGTTTTGGCATAAAGGACAAAAAAAAAAGAAAATTGGACGCGTATCTGAGTGCTTTGCTGCAAATGACTTATGAGCGCGCAAAGGTGGTGCAGCTACATCGGTGCATCTCAGCTTGTAAGAAAAAAAAGTTATTGCACATACTTTATATTGGTTTGGAAAGCATATTTAGAGCCAGCGAACGAGGACAGTAGGGAGACTACCCCCCCCCCCCCCCCCCCCAATGCGCTAACTTCATCTTCAGGAGACAACCACCTGTTTAAGCCATGCGCAGTGGCACCACATCCTCCAATTCCTTTTAATCATTCAAAAAAGCCGTCTCCTGAAGACAAAGTTGTTGAAGTTAGCGCATTGGTGGTTTCTTCTTCCTACTATCCTTGTTCGCTGGCGCTAAATATGACTTCGAAGACAGTTCACCAACGTGCCCAACAAATGGCAATGCTGAAATGGAAGTGCTATATCGATGCCGCGAAGGGACGCACTGTTTTCACATCGCCACATATTATGCGATCTGGCGTGCTCCGGTGCCAGGTTCCTTACAATGCAAATACGGGTCGGTGTTAATCTGGGCATGTGGCTGTCAAAATTTGTTTTGCATGTGGAGCGAGTATAAAACGAGTTGACGTCTTCTGTGAATGTATAGTTTCATCCAGGAGGCTGTGTTGTTAGTGCGAAGGATTCTGGTTAGCCCGGCTTGCATTAAAATATCTTTTCAGGTTGAATGCGGCAATCAAATATTTAAATCTTTAAAGTGAGGTTGTAAGTAAATTGAAGCTATACATATTCAGCCTATTTGAATAACAAAAAGTACATCTCTAAAATAATCATATTGATAAATTGAGCAAGTCTATCTTACAAAAATATAGGGAAATCTACGGAATTTGTTTATCCACTTGAGAGGAATACTGGCTTTGGAGCTTGGCCGCACAGTTACATGGTTAAAACGATGTAGGTTAACTGTTTTGGTTATGCGTCCAAAATGTGGACTTCCGAGCTAGCTTTTGCGGCGGAAGCATTGTGGTTTCACAAGTTTTACGACGCGGAAGAGACACACAACAACCGCACGCAGCGCTTTTCAACCAATTAGCCGACACCGTTCACTTTACTAGACTGGAATGTACGGCAGTGGTTCCCTCCCGCACAAGAAAGATGAGTGGGAAAGAAAATAGTGGCAGAGCAGTCGAAGCAACTCGCCTGAACTCGCGACGTCCCCGCTCGACGAAGAACGTGTGTATAAAGTGCGTATAGCGTGAACAGAACGCATCTTACATCAGGTTACAAAAAAAAAAAAAGAAAACTGGACTCTCGGAAGCTTGTTTAACACTGCACTATATATGTTCTTGCAGAACATTCCGTTGTCCCGTCGAGCTTGAGTTCAGTGCGGCTCACTCAACGCGACCGAGAGTAATCTGACCGCCCTTGTCTTGCAACAAGGATGGCTGCGGTTGCTTAGTTGGGCAATTGCGAGGGCGAGCATGCGGGTAGGTCGGAGATTGCCTCCAACTGGCCGAATCGGGTGGGGCGGGGATGTCGCGGCAAGGCACTATTTGCCGGCGAAACCCTTTTGTCCATCTCTAAGAAAATGATGCACAGCTCGGTTTCCAGGCTTGCGCTCGGTACTTCTTTCCTGCTTCTCGTGGGCTCGTAGCCTGCAAAAAATACGTAAATGATAACCGCAGTTTCACGCTTGCGCTGAGACGTCTCTCCGAGACACGACTCACTCGCTGGACGTTGATGCTCGAAAGTTCACAGACTTGCGAGTACGGGGTTTGAGACCGCGCGATGCAAATTAATGCCGCGCGCGTCTAGAACTTTGCATTAGAATAAGATGAGCGTACTGACCGGAACAGAGACTTTGATGTTGAAAGTGGCGCTTGCCTTTCTTCAGAAAGCTGCAGAGCTCGATGTCCGGACGCAAGCTTGCTGAGCTGGTGCTCAAATGAAAAAGGCCTGATCTGAGCGCGCAGTGGTGTTTGATCTGGTTGCACGCGTTTGCCTGCCGAACATGGCGAATGTACCGAGAAACAAGCTATAAATGAAGATCTCGCACTGATTGGAACGTGAGGCCGATAGACCGTTGCTTGCAATAAATTTGACCAGCCTAAGGTACTTCACATTCTCTTTATTTCGCGAATTAGCAAAGGGTCAATACGCCAGTATTCGGAAATTCATGTCGCATCATTATACGTCGGATGGTCATAGTACTTGTCAAGGAACAGGCAACAGATGCTTTTTTTTTGGGGGGGGGAGTATTTGACGTGGTCGTGGTGGAGGAGCTATAAAAATTCATGCGGGTCCTTGAAACCATTGAAAAGCCTCGAACTTGGAAAGATTGTTTTCAAGGCCCTGAAAATCCCGGAATTGTCGCGGATCCTTCAAAATCCTTTATTTCTTAAATTTCGGTGTTTAATAACTTTCTAGTGATTGCATTTGAGAAAATTTCAAGCCTCCTAAATTCCCGCTGCGGTCTTGTTAAATATATGACGCAAGTTTCGTATAAAGTAAGCACGCGCCTAGCGGACATTCGTAAATGTCTGGCCACACTGACACTGGCTTGTCCACATTTCTCTAGCCCATTTCCTGTGTTACTTTAAGTAGAGAAATGACCGCTAGTTTGCGGTTTGCGAGGTCGTAACGTAACATTTCGTGCGTGTTTAGTACTTAGATGTGCGGTTGTATTGTCACATTTTGTGCACGTATGGCGCTTATGCGCGCGTGTGCGGTTGTGTCACCTTTTCTGCGTTTGTAGCGTTCGTGTGTATGTGTGGTTGTATTGCGAGAACTAGTGCACGTGCAGGGCTCATGCGTGCGTGTACGGCGGTATCGTGACGTTTTGTGCACATGCAGCGTAATGTGTTCCAGTAAGTGTGCGTGCCAACAATGCCTGGAAAATGCAAATTTCAGCCGTCGTGACTGAACAACAACTACCGAGAGTGACTTGTCCGGACATGTCAAATCCGCACAAGGCAAAAGAGACAGTTTACTGTTAGTGTTTTAGCATCACTCCCATGGAGAATTGGCACTAAGAACCACCTGAAAAGTGCAGAGCAGAGCAAGCCTCTGGGAGTAGCTGCCATGATAAGGAGCTTCCTGATGACCTCGGAATGTCATGCAATTCAACCACAGCCAGTGCTATCACAGTCATCTTACATGATGGATGCATGCAAGAAGCATGAACTTGTGATGGACGCAGAAATTCTGCGGACATTGAAGGCTATAACATTGCACTATTAATGTATTTCATCGTCAGAGGTGAATAAATTGTTTAAGGGGATGTTTCTAGACAGTGAGGTGGCAGAAGCTGTCACATGCGGAGAGCAAAAGTGCTCGTATATCGTGTGCCATGATTGCGGCCATTCTTTCTGTCCTCTCTGCTGCGAGAGAGAGAGAGAGAGCAGTGACTACTTGTCTTGTTCGACAGGTTTCTGAATGAGAATTGCCAGCAAAAGCAAATGGACGATCATCTAAAGTACGGGGGTGCATCACAGTCGGTCACCGTACGCTACTTCATGTGTGTATTTATGGGCCATCCCAGGGCCGAAGACCTGAAAGAAAAACTGCTTGATGTCTACAACCACTTCCGTTACATAAAATAGTGCAAATATCAATGCATGGGCCCAATGTGAATCTCAAGGCATTCAGAGGCCTGCAGGAGCACTGCAGCTGTAGCTTGCACGTTGTGCGTAATGCCTACAATGCAGGTCTTACAACAAGCAACTGGAGCTTGGACATTTTGCTCAAGTGTGAGCAGGTAGTTTCTTGATGCACCTTCCCGGAGAGAAGACTTTGTAGCTGTCACCGCACAATCTCTGCTTCCTTTCAAGTTCGGGGCACATCGGTGGATTGAGAACGTCCTGGTGATAAAGCAGGTTCTGTTTCTCTGGCCTGACGTCAAAGAGTATAAGGAAGTGGTAACAAGCAAGGAAGTGAAGCTTCCCAAGTGTGCTTCTTTTCAGAATTTTTGTGACTTTTGCCGTGACCCACTAGTGGTAGCAAAACTAAAGTTCTCGCTTGCTATTGCGATGACCCTCGAGCCATTTTTTAAACATTTCAGACAGATAAGCCAGTTATGTTCTTTTTGGGAAAGGACATTGAGAATATTGTCAGAAAACTGCTAACAAAGTTTCTCAAGTCTTCAGTTATCTGTTCGTCAATGGGAATCACTGGAATCCTGAGAATTGACTTTAAAGATTTAAACAACCATGTGCCACTCCAGAAGATAGATGCTGGTCACACAGCCAAGCAGCTTGTAAAAGCCACAGTTAAGTGTGAAAACTGCATTTACATCTCGCATGTAGTGCAAGCAGTTTCTTTTAATTATCGCAAAGAAAGATCTTGGAGAAGCGCCCCCTGGCGATATTCCGCTGTGAGAAGCCTCTTTAACTAAACCCCAGGCAGATTTCATTGAAGCCGCATGAGGCTTAAAGAAAGTTCTGGATGCACTCATTCCAGCAGAGACAATCCATGAGTATTCAAGGGATACTGTGTTTGCACAGTTCATTGAGCTGCTACAGGAGCGCAAATATGAGCTGCAGCTATTTGAAAGGAACTCGCATACACTTGACAAGTTTTTCTATGAACTCCTAAAGGTTGGCTCAGCATCTCCTGAGCTTTGGAGGGTTACGGCTGCTTACACTTAGTCATTGCCAAGCAAGCGTAGAGGGAGGATTTAGCGCGAATCGCGAGGCTTCAGTAGAAAACACGAAAGAAGTGTCTCACATTTCACAGCGCATTATATGTGATTCTCTACACGTAGCAGGTAGCACTTTCAATGTGCCCATCACAAAGAAATTGAGAGCAAACAATACCGTGCCTTTTTGGAAACACAGAAAAGGCAGGAGCGGAAAGATGCAAAACAGAGGAAGAAGCTCCGCATTGACGAAGTTCAAACTTTCAGAACGAAGAAACTAAAAGCCGCTGTTGCAGAACTGACAGCTTCAGCAGACTCATATGCAGAAAAAAGCAGAGGCACCCAGTGACCTGACTTGCATCATGAAGTCAAACAGCCTAAGGAAGACTGCCAAAAGCAAGCACCAGGAGATCTTTGACATTGACGTAAAAATTCAGCAGAAGCAACATGAGGCCACCCAAGGACTGAGAGTGTATGTTGCTTTGTTGCTCTTCCTTAGCGAATGTATGTTTGCATCATGTAACACTCTGAAAATGGTCATCCGTGTATTTCTAACAGACAATGATGAGAAATGGTCGAAAAAGGAAATATCGCTGGAGCCCTCATTTTGTCCACTTGTTGAAACGTTGGCTCTAATGACATTCCCTTTTTTCAGCGAAGTCTCATCATTTCAATCCCTGAACATCTGTTTTATCTGGATTTCTAACCGACAATGTGGTTCTTGAAAATCCACACACAGGGCCCTGAAACTCCTTGAATACCACTGAATTTTTGTCATATACACCAGCATGAATCCTAAAAAAGGCAGGGAGCTTAGCCAAAGGTAGCTCCTGTCGGCTAACCCGTGCAGGCTGAACAAGATGTATTTGAATGTGCTGTGAACTGCTCGTCAAACTGGCGCTTATTCCCAGGATGACATAACACTGCAAACATAGCGAAAACGGAAGTAAAGAGACGGATGATGCGGGCGCTGTTTGCGGAAGGCCTGGCACCGAAGGGAAATACTGATACTGCACTGCAAGGGCATATGAAACAAGAGGAGAAGAGCACAGACAAGTGTAAAGCGAGCACGAAGTTTAGCGATGTTGGTTATATCGCTCTGAAAGGTTATCGTGCTCGTAGGCTTCGGAAACTTGAAAAGCGCTCATACGGCCTTCTCCGCGGCGTTACTTTGAGAGCACTGACCTTTGTATAGAACTTTCTGTTCCGATTGTGAACTCTTCCCCAGTGTGTCAAGCACTGAGAAGGTCAATTGTCTCTTCGTAGTTGCTATGGTGTAGGAAAAAAACAAATGAAATTGACGCAGGAAAGATATTTCTATGCCGCGTTCGGGCTCTCGCAGTGGGAGCGAGACATGGGGTGTATCAGTAACAAACAAGAGCGTTTTCTTAATATAATGTCCGTTTTGACGTTCTTCTGATCTGTGCGTCATGAGCCAAAGAGCCTGATGACGCACCCGTTTTCAGGTGACAGGCTTGGCAATAGAAGCATGCGAGCAGCAATAAGCTCCGTTCCTTTTCTTCTTTATACTGACGCCTTCTTAGCGGGCCTAAATCCTTGAACCAAGCCTGTCGCCCCAAAAAAGAGCTTCTCGCCTTACTTCTCGCTGTGCGCGTATCAGTACTAGCTGTATGGCAGCTCAGTAGACGCGCGACACATCAAGCTGTTCGCCTTTTACGGCTGATTCTGTTCTCGCCTGCGGACGTTTAATGTTGCACAGTGTTACCCAGCTTCAGAAAGCGCTTCTAGAGCCGACATCGTTCAGTGTTTATACGGTAATATGGAAAGACACTAGGGGCACTGTGAACTTTGTATTGTTGCCGTCGTGCCATATATATATATATATATATATATATATATATATATATATAATATAGGTGTTTGGCTGACTCCCTTGTAAGAAGTCAGTTTGTATCGCAATGGGCTGCTGCAGAAGTGGTTGAACCTCCTCAAGAAAGCGTCTCTCTATTAGCACGATGCCTGGCATCACGATACTCAAAGGGCTATAAAAGACGACCATTAAGTTAAGGCGCATCAATAAATTACGCTCTGAAGAAGCGAAGCAGCCACTCTTACCGTCAGGGCAGACTCAATGAGTTGGGAAAGACGCGATAACGAAACATTGGCGAGGATACCGTCCTGAAGTTCCTGCAGAAGGTCGTAGCGTAAAGTCGCACAAAAATACCTTAAAATTTGTGGCAGCACATTGGCGTGGTTGTATCATAACGGAAAACAGAAAAGAAATAACGTGTCGCCGGATGAAAAAAGAAAACAAAGGCAGACAGGAATAGGGTTGTAATCTTTCAGTAACCTGAAGAAAAATAACGAAACATGCAAATACAAGTGAAAATATGGGTGGTAAAGTAGATGATACATTTCAGAAGGCAGTAAAAAAATGCAGGAACCCAGAAAGCATATGCATACAATCTTGAAATAAACAATGCCGCAAAACAGATTGTCTCCACTATACACGCACATCCTAATGAAGTTGAACCCGCCTTCGCCCGCATACCATTTAACATGCCGAGGAAACTTGTTCGTCACACTTAGCAATAATATTCACTAAAGTTGTGAATAGGCGGGACCAAAAGATGGCACCAAAAGTTGTCGACAACGGCGCCAAGAGTAAAAACGCGTAAAAAATGCTCGGATTGACGTCAAATTTGTCAGGAAGGTTTCGTAAACAAATTAAAGCCTTCGAAAAGAAAATTAGATAAATTTTGATCTGGGTGAGAATTGGAACTAGGCCTCTTGGGTGCCAGACAAGCACGCTTCTCCAACGCCACGGTGGCTCCATGGTTATGCTCGACTAAAATGGTGCCTAATGCGTGCGTCAATGTACACATCGCGTCACTGCCTCCGTCTTCGGATTTCATCGGCGCTGTGCCTACTGTGATGCACTTTCGATGCCAAATCATGAATGTAGAAAATGAGGTGAGCCTAATGCGTGCGTCATTGCACACGTCGCGTCACTGCCACTGTCACTGTCTCTGTCACAGCCTCGGTCACAGCCTCCATCACTGCCTCCCACTTGTCTGTTACTTTTCGCATTTCATCGGCGCTGTGCCTACTGCGATGGACTTTCGATGCCAAATCATGAATGTAGAAAATAGGTGAGCCTAATGCGTGCGTCATTGCACACATCACGTCACTGTCTCTGTCACTGTCTCTGTCACAGCCTCCATCACTGCCCCCCACTTGTCTCTTACTTTTCGGATTTCATCGGCGCTGTGCCTACTGCGATGCACTTTCGATGCCAAATCATGAATGTAGAAAATGAGGTGAGCCCAATGCGTGCGTCATTGCACACATCACGTAACTGTCTCTGTCACTGTCTCTGTCACAGCTTCCATCACTGCCTCCCACTTGTCTCTTACTTTTCGGATTTCATCGGCCCTGTGCCTACTGCGATGCACTTTCAACGCCAAATCATGAATGTATACAATGAGGTGAGCCTAGTGCGTGCGTCATTGCACATGTCACGTCGCTGCCTGCCGCGCGTCACTTGCTCTTCGGAGTTCACCGGAGCGGCGTCTACGGCGATGCACTCTGAAGCGTATACCTTAGGACCACCTGTCAAACGTGGTCGCCCACCGAAGCGCGCCTCAGAAGACGAAGCAAGGGAACACAGCAGAAGACGACATAGTGACGACAGACCCACCATTAGGGATAAAATAAAATTGATCGTTCTGCAGCAAAATCGTCCGCATGTTTCCAGCCTGCGGCCAACGTATACGCCAAGACACACGCCGATTTAGCAAAAAGAACTTTAATGCATATCGAAAACATCCATCAAAAAGGTTTCACCTAAGCGATTATAATGATTTCGCATTCCGACACGTAAGCAGTCTGAAATGACTCTGCTGATTTTTTTGTTTGTCGACAAGGCCCCCTTTAATGTAAAATTCATGACCCTGTATACGTACATATGCAAAAAAGAAAGACAACACAACTGTGTAAAGTTAGTTGGCTGCCTTTAAGGGCAACTTCGGCGATTTTTTGGGCGCGTGAGGGTAATTGATTTTTTTAGTTTCTCGAGGTGCCCTGCCGCTGTGACGCGTCTGATAGAATTGTTCTGCAAACAAAAAAAAATGAAATAAGCAATACGGAACCGAAACCTGACCGAGCAGCTGAGCGAATCTCTTCTTGTGACGTCAACCGCGGCACATGAGCGCGGAAGGCGCGAAAGTCATGCCGGGATTGCCCGCGGGAAGAAAGAAAACGGCGAAGAGCAAGAGATCAGCTGATAAATTACCGCACCAGGGTTTCGGGTCACGATGTCAGCTGCACCAGCTCTTCGGATCTGCCAGGAACAGTGACAGCTACGATTACGACGAATTCAATAAACACGAATCACCGTTCGCATCGGACCCGCCACCACGGAAGCCAGCGCCCACGCGCAAAATATGCTGCTGCAACATGAACACCAAGGGTAGCCCCCCTAACGCCTGATTTTATACGTGCTGCTTGCTGTTTTAGGTGTTTTAGCCCTTCTCAGGGGCGCGTTTCGCATACTCATTATAATGTGCTATGGAGCGATGGTTTCTGTATTTATATCCCGGATGAATACATACCCCTGAGAGTCCTTAGCACCGACCGGTGCATTTGTTTACATTGTGCATTCGTTCCCAGCATGCTCTGCATATACGTCGCCCTTTACGTCATAACACAATGTGGTCAGTAGCTGAGGAGCAGCCAAGACAGGTGGTTCGAAAAACTTAACGAAATTCATTTGTGAAACAATCTGCGCAACTCTTATACCTGATATTGTGGAGAAATGCCGCAAGTGTGCAGAAGAACGCACTCACCAAATTTTATTGAGACCCGTTAACCTGCGAAAAATCGCACGAATTTTCATTAGAGTAATCTAGAGGCCATGTTTCTTTGGTCCCAAGCTAGGGCGGCAGCTGCAGTTACGGTACGAACATATATAATCGCCTCTTCTGAATGACTCACCGCTTGGTCTAATGGATGGGACGGCAGCCGCCAGCACAGGTCATTGTAGAGCATCGCACATACCGTGCTGGGATGGTGGGTTCGGTCCCCGCCGTCGACACGTTGTCTTCCACTTTCCCTTCCCTTTCTGTTACAACTTATGCACTGTCAGGTAATAAAGCTTGTACTTTGCTCCACGCTTTCACTGGCTTGATTGCTTGTAGCTCCCTACGGTACTTAAATCATGCCCTATTTTATGACTGATTCCCCAATAGCCCAGTAGAGAGCCAGATAGAACAGAAAAATGAAGGACAGGGGGGGGGGGTGTCACTTGCGTTTGGTTTTCTACACTACACATGGGGAAGAGGAATGAAAAGTATAAAAGAAAGCAAAGAGAACACTGACTCGAGCGACCAGTCGCGCGGCAATTTTGTGTGTATTCGCGGGCTTCTTTCACGCTCGGAAAAACACTTTTGTGTAGCACATATTGAGCGACCGAAAGCTGCATCGGGAGATTTTGATACTGCGCTAAAATTTTCTCAATGGCACCTTTATTCGAATTATAATAATTAAGAAGCTGATTAATTAAGAGTAATTATGTAGTTAGGCGGAATGCAATAAATAATCTGAGTATCTCCAAGTGACTACAAACATTACCTTGATTCAGTCCAGCTACGGAGCGTTTGCATATTTTTCAAGTTTCGATCAAGAGACCTGGGACACCTTGTATATCTCCACCACGGGAAAGGCTTCACACATTTCACGCAGGCTATTTTTTTACCGCTTACTCATGCTAAAGCGTTCAACAACAACAACAACAAAAAGAAAATTGGACGACGCTTAAGCTTCGCCTTCAAGAGTGGAACGCGATAGCGTTTCGCACCTCGTTTGCACTGCCCTCTCATTCGCTCGGCATGCTCTTGAGTCACACAAAGATGAAACGTGCGCCTGAGCAAGCGGATCAAACCAAACAACTCGGTGTCTCGGAGGGTGAAACGATCTACGCGAGCTAAACGTCGTGGTTGGCACGGACCGCCGGGCCGCGACGCGCCATGAAGGCGGACGCGATCATGGGGCTGACGCCTCGATGGGATCGTCCTCCTTCTCGTTTGGGAGCACCACACAGACGCATGACTCCTCGCCAGCAGCACGGCACACATCGCAGGGGACGCTTTCCCACCAGACCTGCTACGGCGCAGCGATCACGTCAGAGGCGTCCCGCACCAGACGCTGCACCTAGGAATCGCGCTGGGAGGGGAAAGAGGAGCCGCGTCGCCTAAAAACGAGGGGTCGAGTGACGCGCGCTGGAAGTTGGAAGGGGAGAGAGCGAGAAAACTTATTAAACGCAAGCGTATTGGGGCATCCTCGCACCGGTCCCCGCACGGCCCCAATGCGCTCAAGCGAGACGAAGGGGAGAAGTGGGCGAGTGGCGCACTACCTGTCGGGGCAGCGCCGTACATTGCGAGGAGGGGGTCTTTTGTTTGCCGCAAGATGGCTCTGCGTGTGCGCTAAGCGCAGACGAAATATAACGGAAACCTACTTCGCTACTCGTTTAACGGCGACTTTTATAATTTACATGCTCATAATTACCGATATACACCGCAGTATAACTTTCTACGGCGCGTTTCTAAGGCAACACCGCATTCACTAGAGGCGCTTTTGTCCCGCTTTGTAGCATCTAACTCATGGCTGAGTGGTAGCGTCTCCGTCTCACACTCTGGAGACCCTGGTTCGATTCCCACATCTTGCAAGTTGCTTTTATTTATCAATTGCCTTCCGCCATTTTTCGCTCACGGCCAACGCCGCCGAAGCCAACGACACCGGCTTCTCTGCGACATGAGCTCCTTAACCCTGTCGCGTTAAAAGGCCCATTTCTTTAAGAGTATTGATTGCCAGAGTGGACGCAACGGCTAGACATGGGGAAAATATCTCGTGTACTTCTGCAGGAATAGGACGGCTCCTTATGTGCGGTCTGATCTGGCACGCCTCCCGGTTTGGACTATCCGTAGGTTGTCTTTGCCCCGTCATACAGGATCCACTGGCTCATACGCACAATGGGGTATTGGTGAAGAAGAGGGTGATAAACCAATAATGATTATGGTATTTCATTTGTCCTGACTGCGCGGAAGGTGCCTCCTTTCTTTTAGTTGGCGCGGCCCCAGACAGACCACACTCTCAAAGTGTCTGGAAGAGGTGAAGTGCTGCGCAGTAATGTGCTGGCATTTTTACGGCGTGTAATCATACAACCGATAGAAATCGCTGTCTGTGTGTGCACCTGAGTCAAGTAAGGCAAATTCTGAGGGAGTGTTGTCAGTGATGGCTCCGTGTAAGTCAATCTAAAGTGAGTGCAAGAGCAGCGTCATTGTTGTTCGAGATGGGAGGCATGTACATCCGGAACGCCCTATGGACGGAGACAGCTATTGGACTGCTGTAGAAGAATCCCAATGCACACCAGCGACATTCACTCCTAGAAGCAGCATATAGAAAAATGACTGCAGGCGCTGCGTGTTTGCCTAGTTGAAAATGTTGCTTTTGCGTCCACCAAGCATACTTGCCCAACAAAACGATGTGAAGCTTTTCAATACCTATAAAAGGCACATGGAATAAGTGTATCTTGATTTAATGTTGCAGTTATGCCTTCAGAAGCGTTCACGGAATTCACATTCTTGATGTGAATGTGGTTGTGGGCGATAGTGCAAGGCGGGGCAAAATGAGACACGAGGCAAAAGGCATCACATTGAACTTGCCGCTTCCAGTGTTCTATGTTAAGTGGTACGATATTTTGCCTACAGGTGCCTCTACATATTCACTTTGCTTGACTAGAAAACTGTTAAGATTGGGCGATGGACATCAGAGGGGAAAAGGTGTGGACTGAGCTCACGCGAGTCGGAGGCCCCCGAGAAAGGGCCAAGAATTAGCCGCATACGAAGCACCGGCATTGCTTGGTATGCAAGAGCACACTTAACAGGGAAGAAGTTTGGGCTTGTTGGTGGGATACATACAAACTGGGACACATAGTACAAGAATGACACAGGGACAAGTTTGTGCCGTGTTTCTTTTTGTCACTGTGTCATTCTTGCGCTATGTACCCCAGTTTGCACATTTAATTTCTTGTGCGGGTACGCTGTAGTTCCAATAGTGAGGCTGTAAAATCAATCAACAAATTTCTCTTATTTCTTCCTGTCCCTAGCTGCACTTTCACCATTTGTTTTTCTCAGAGCGTCCTGATATTCACTGTGCTAAATATATTTCACTTACACAATAACAGAGGGCAAAACCTGCCATGAAGGAGGCCTTCGTGATTCCTGATGCCATTTTGATGGAGATCATTGATGGTTAATTGAAGGTAGCGGCTCCATTCCACTTTTGTCTTCTTGTTTAGCATGGTGCTGCTTTCACCGAAAATGACAGGCTACGAGCACGTGAAGTTGTTCATCAGCGGACCTATTTTATTCGAACTTTTGGAAAATATTTATTGCTATTAAAATTGCTTAGGATCTTCACCCAGTTTGCAGAATGTCTCAGTGTACTTATGTGTCCTATGTAAGTCTGTATGTCCGTGCCTAACCTGGGTAGGTGCAAACTGCAGTCACTGGGTAGTCCATGGTCACATGGGTAAGCATCGGGTTGCTTTGCTGATGGTACCGGGTTCAAAAACAATTGTCGGACCGAATTTCTCTTCAATGCTCTTCAATGAACCTCTTGGATGCTACGACCACTAGCACAGTTAGGCATTTTGACGCCAACTTGGCTCACTGGATATGCGGCACTGAGTAGATGCCACTGTGCATGTTCTGCTCTTTGAAAACGTCTGTGAATTACCTCTGAAATATAGACGCACCAGCAATTCTTCTTCGTGCACCAAATGGGCATCCAGGAAAAGCCTTTCAACTTACAGAAATTCACCCATGAAGCCTGCATGGGGGCCCACGTGGGCCACCGCAGGTGTCTCATTTGCAAGCAATAAATAGCGTTATTTTCGAGGTCCTCTTACTTTGTCCACTCTATTTGTCACGTGTTGCTCCAGGGTCGGGGCAAATCTAAACATGTCTGACGTATAAAATAGTTTTTGTTTAATATTCATGCTAATTTCAGCACCATAGTTCTTGCTTATAGTGGCAAGTACCCAAATGAATATTATAATTGCATTTTTTTCAGAATTATCAATATAAACAAAAAATGAGCATCAATTTGCAAATTTATCTCATTATGCCCCACTGTACAACTTCATCGAAAATTCCAGTCGTCGTAAAGAACGTTCCTTCATGTCACGTTTTTGAAGTGGACGTGCCCGTGCATGTCCCCAAAAAATCAATAAACAGCACTATAGCACTCATGTAAGATTGATACTAATGGGTATGCCGTGGGCTTACGCATAACTACCACGCTTACACTATTTGCAGCGAGGTACGCAGAGATGAAGTCAAATTATGTGATCCATATTTTTCAAGCGCATTACCTTTCTGTTATGAACAAGCGAACAGCCAAACTGTACTCTTTAATAAGCACCTGATTTTAATATGGTTCTATATGATTAAGACGTTTCTTTAAATATGATATTACGAGAAATTTGTACGGGAGAAGGAACGAACAAGAGTCGTTTGGCGTCTTTTCTCGACTGTTGCGGTTTGCTTAGCAAGAATGACACATGCTGTACGTGCCAGGTTAATTCCATGGCTTATTCTAATTAACTTGACAGCACGTTTTTAAACGGAAGATATATTATTGCACATCAATAAGTGCTTTCTAAAGAAGCGTGGAATCATCTGGCATGCATTCTTTTACGCAGTCACGTCTACTTGAAAACCTGTTCTGTTTGGGCCAGTAGTCTTTCCTGAAGTACGTTTTCGTTAAGTTGCAGCTGTCGTGGTTAGCATCGTAAAAATAGGACTTAAAGAATCTCCATCGATGGTACTCTGTTATGAGCAAGCATGGTGTTTCCGCTGAAAAGAGAAATCATAGCGAGAAATCAGTTCAGCTTCAGTAGAACTTGCTCCTGGCCTAATTTACACTTGCTGTAAGACGTAATATCCGCTCTTTTTAGAGGCAACAATGTCTTACAATAGTTGTTCTACTCGACAGAGAGCGAAAGGTTTCATAAAATGGTTGTTTCCTTGTGTGTGGTGGTGATTTACAATAATTCTGGCATTTCTGAAGAGTCAACATTTCTGCACCGCGAGTTCTACTTCGCATATTCCTGTTAATAATGCGCAAAGTCAAGGTACTCTAGCAAGAACACCTATCCGAAAATGGAATTCCGTGCCACTTCCACTGGCTTCAGATTCCGCCGCCCGCGACATGTTTTTTGACCAGCTTGACCGCAATAATGCCATGAGTATACACAAAATCGCGACAAAATCGGTTTTTACTCACGCATTTCAATGAGAACCGATCAAACTGCAATAAACAGACAACATGAACAATGTTCAACAAAGTGGGCGACGCGGCGCATTGGTGGTATGGCACTGGTATGGCACTGCCGGTGCTTCAATACAGAGATGAGGAAATAATGTGGCAAGCTAGAGAAAATGGGAATTCCATCTGCGGTGTGTTCGAGAGGTAGACGTTCCCAACTGGGCTGACGTGGTGCGAAAGCAGGTGGCGCTTCTTCTCGCGCTTATTTTTTACGCGACTGTTCCTTAACGGACCAGTGTTGCCAGGCACAGTGCTCGGGGACAGCAGCGCTTGGGCGTGGCAATTGCCGCAAGTGACTGGACCTGTTGCCACAACAGGACCACCGCTACTACACATGTCGAACGCGAAGTTGCACCTTGAGGCAGCGTGCTGTAAGTACCGGCAGCGAAGGCGGCCGGATATGGTGCTCGGCGTGTTAGTTTGCGTGGTATTGCAGCGCTTTATAACGACGATCGCAGGCGATCATTACCAGTAATGCAGCTTTATTTTTGTGATTGCTGATGACCCGTAAAGAACGGAATGGTCCACAGTAAAGAGTTTCGCCTCTGTCAAAAAAAGGCTCCTTAGACAGCACTTCAGAGCAATGAAGAGCCGATAACAGACAGTTGAAATTATTTGGATATAAAGTATAAAAAATGTGGAAGAATATTTGAACAAAAGCCTTTTACAGCCATAAAAGAGAAATCGATAATTTATTTGGAGGAAGGTAGAGAAGTTGGCATGACCTAATGTGCTCTAACGTGCTACATTGCACAGGGGGAACGGGAACGCAAGGGTTAGATGAAGAACGATGGTTGTATAAACGATAGATGCTCAAGGGTGAACGCAGGTTCCGCGTTCTGTTGGTTATGAAGAAAGTCAAAAAATGCCATTCGAAAATGTGATCCAAGAAGCCAGCGGGTCCCAAATCATGGCCGAGGTCACAAGTTCAAATGTCATTTCACAAGAAGGCGCATGGAAAAGGCTAGTGGGAGTGCCTTTCCCGCCTGAGCAGCGCAGGAACCAATAAAAGGCCTTATACTATGTACTCCGAATATAGGAGCAGAGGTGTGAGCTATTTACAGTATGTAAAGAGCGGCGATAAGCGGCTCCGGTATGACGAGGAACTGGGCGGCACTTTCAGCAGCTTGAGTCTTGAAACCTCAGATAATTACGCGCATTTTCTCTAGCAGCTGATTCTGCCATTTCTCGATGCTTTGGGTCTCATTTTCTCGCCTCGCCTTCCCATACGGTTGACGGCTTTACTGACCCTGTCATTCGATTCTTGACGTAGAGGACCCCGGCGGCACGGTGTCATGCATGCCTGTAGGTCTGCAGGACAGTGTAGCAGAGGTCATTCCGTGTCTGTATCAGCCGGGGGTGACGAATGTTCGCCCTTTGCTCTCTACGACCTGGAATTCACAGCAGGCAGAGGTAGTCGTAGCGCCGGCGCCCAGCTATGGAGTTCTGAAGCGGCTCGGCAGCACTCCTTACGCGAACGTTTATTACTTTGGCGAAAAAAAAAATTGAGCAGCTTCTCTAGGGGAAGGTTTCTTTCTTGCCATTCTTCGAAAAATACGAGCTTCCAGTTGCATTTTAGGGCAACCCTTCGGCGCAACTTCGTTGGAGGCAGGACCGTTGTGCACATATGAAAGAATGTGCATCACAGTCGGCGGTGTCCTGTTTTCCCCTGCAACGCTCGTAGGCAACCCCTTATTTCGAGACACCGCCCTTATGTGGCTTATCTACAGATACCTTCGCCACTTCAGAGGCCACAGAATGAATGGTAGGAAATAGTGTATCACGTACACGACTTTGGCAGACACTATTAAAGTTCAAGTAGCAAATAGTAACTTGATGCACCGGAAGTTCCCCAAGCAGCGAAGCTCAAAAATGCCCACTGATCAATTCAAAATACTCTTGAGCTCTACATACTTGATTTAATTGCCTACAACGGAAAGCACAGCAGTCGTTGACTCATTCCCTTAAGTAAAAAAGAATGGACGGGGAAATGGTAGGTCACGTTTTCAGAACAGCTGAATTTTTTTTGTGTCTACCGTCAGGATGTTCTTTCGAGTGTTGATCTTAAATTTGTTGCTTTGTCAGGGGCCACAGCTTCGAAATAGTTTGTTAGAATGCAGTTCAGGTTGTGTAATGTGCCAAGAATGACACGTAAGTTATTATAAAGGATTACCGCTCACTCTAATTAAATAAATTAACCTAACAGGACATCCGGCGCCTCTTCTTCATACGGTGACCAAAATGGTTACGGTTTACTCGCTGTCCGAGTCCGTGACTTTGGGTGTGGAGCTTTCCTAGGAATCGAGCTGTTCCGACCTTCCAAATGCATGTTGTACAAAAATGAGCGATTAAGTCTTCTTCTAGAATAATAAGCTTTCTTAGGAACCGCATCGAAGTTTGGTAAGTCGGGTCAGGCTTGCAAATGACGCGCAACGAACGTCGAGAAATACATAGAACGACAAGGGCACATTGCTTTAAGGACTAAAGCACGTTTATTTGAAATATAAGGCTCATGCTGATTGTATATATATATATATATATATATATATATATATATATATATATATATATATATATATATATATATATATATACAACGCAATCGCGTTTTAACACTGGTGCTTGCGCCAAAGTAAACTTCAGTCATCAGAGCGCTGCATTCTTGCCGTAGCTTCTCTGTATACGGGTTCATTGGGCATCGTTTATAACAAGGAATTTAGCACCTGGGCAGTAAGGCAGAGTCATTGTCCTCTGGTATGGAGACATATTAGACATTGGTATTCTTGAGGAATGGAAGCCGTGGTTGTGGCATAGCCACTTGAATAAAAATTTGGGAAACTGCACATGGCGCAAGCATTTAGTTGTGTCCGTCAAAAAAAAAAAGCACCGTTGTCTGTGTTTGCAACCATAGGAGTTATGTAGATTGGACTCACGTGCGCACGTTTTCCAGCATTCTTTCCGTGTCTTGAAGCTGTTCATGTTTCCATTGCAGTTGGACCATTGGAACTTCTCGCATTTCTTTGTTTTTGTGTTGTAACCGTAACGAGTTTCGATGTTCTGGTTATGGCATGAACCTCTAGTTCTTCTGGTTCCTTTAGTAACAGGTATGATGGGCAGTAAACACGGGTTTGTTATAAATTCTGTAAAAAAAAAGAAATGAAATAGTAGAGCTTAGCAATTCATCCGGTATTCACCTCTCTGCTTCAGGCAAAAGCTCTCGAACGCATACGGCTCCCGAACGTAGCCACTGAGCTTCACTAAAACGTTACAGCATTACAGACAAAGCGACATACACTTCCCCATACGACGCCATTTATTTAACCGAAAAGAAGCCGTCGTGTCGCGACAACTACCAGCTAGTTCATTCTCCTGTCTCCTTATCCTTCACCTCTTCCACCCCACACGATAACCCTCGTACTGCCCTTTCTGTTGAGCAAACACCACACTATATCACTGCACCGAGAAACTACGCTGACGCTACGAGAAACAACACGAGGCTACGCTGACCGGTTCAGAATCGCAGAAGCAGCTACGGCTGATTCAACAAGCAGGTCTTGTAGTGCGAATCGATGAGGCCCTGCATCAATGGCAATTTATAGCACATGTTGAAATAACAAAAGTGAAGCCGACAAATAGTGCCATCTACCTTACAGAAACCCTAACACTAACACCGTTTTCAGATATCCCCCCCTTAAAATGTTCAGCGAGATATATTCCTTTTCAGTTAACAGTTTGCAAACAGCGTCCCTCCAATGAACACGGTAACATTTCTTGGGAATAGATACCTCGCAAGTTTTCCAAGTCTCAGGATTTCTGCTAACTAGAAATCAGTAATTCTCGGCATCAACCTTACAGTCGAAACAAACATGCCCTAAGCGGAGAATTAAAAGTTAATCAGCATGTAGAAGACACACACACACACACACACACACACACACACACACACACACACACACACACACACACACACACACACACACACACACACACACACACACACACACACACACACACACACACACACACACACACACACACACACACAAACACACACACACACACACACACACACACACACACACACACACACACACGCACGCACGCACACACACACACACACACACACACACACACACACACACACACACACACACACACACACACACACACACACACACACACACACACACACACACACACACACACACACACACACACACACACACACACACACACACACACAAACGCAGGCACGCACACACGCACAGTGACAGAGACAAACAGACGCATGCAACCATGCTCACACACACACCGGTCGACCAGAGCTGGCAAAACTATGCAGTTTATGGGCTCTGTACATGGCGATTCGCGTAGGTCGCCGCCACGTATACTCGGACGCCATATGCACAGCTTGTGCAGTCTCTCTGGTTGAGCCTGCGACAGCGAAAATTGAGAACGGAAGTGCTATGCAGGATACTGCGAAATTCAGCGTTATTGTCAGGTTCCGCAATGGTGGCATTTTGAGTCAACTAGAGATGCGGTCGCAACCCTCAGAAGCAATCAGAGACGAGAAGATGGCACATTGCACACTATGGCGGAATTTGACAACCTCTAATATAACACTTCGCATCTGAGAAACAGCGCTCAACTTTCCCCAATACCTTGCTGCCGAAGCATCATTACAAATATCTGAAGTTTTTATTGCAACTATCAGTTGGAAACGAATGGCCAAACAGTGCAGGACAACGATTCGGCAGATCTGAAGTGGCTGGAACCCTCTTCAGCGGGGGTCGCCGTGTTGCCCTGCACAAGGTGTTCTCATGTGCATTAGCGCTGAAGGCCGAATCAGGAAAGAGCGTACGGCTTTGAACGAGGGTTGATCAAGAAATAAGGTTCCTAAAGAACTTCGGCCAGACGCAAAACTGCGAGGCGAAATTCGGCAACACTGCTGCGCGCGGCTGTTCCCCCACTCTCTATCCCCTCCGGCCGCGCTCCGCTGTACCGCGCATTCTTGGCTCAGCAGCCGTCCTATATGGAGCTTCCCATTGTTGATCCCGCCAAGTGCGAGATTTGTTCCGTAATTCGCTTTTTTTTTGCGCGCCAGAGGGATGCCACCCGTGGATATTCATCGTCAGTTGACAGAGGTGTATGGTGACAAGTGTATGTCCGTTCAACACGTCCGAAAGTGGTGCAGAGAGTTTAGTGCCAGTCAGAAGGAATTCCACGATGAAGAACGGAGTGGTAGACCGCCAGTTTCGGAGGCGGTTAGTGACATGGTCCAACGCGAAGTGCTTCAAGACAGGAGGATCACCTTCGGTGAACCTGTTGATCAGATTCCTGGGAGTTCTTACGGTACAGTGGAAATAGCTTTGACTGAAAAATTGTGGTATCACAAGTGTTGTGCTCGATGGTTACCGCGGCTATTGACATCAGACCACAAGGAGAAACCCTTTGACTGTGTTTGCCAGTTTCTTCAAAAGTGTCAAGACAAGGAAGGATTGTCGGACTCCATTGTTACGGGATACGGAACGCGAGTGTTTCATTTCACTCTCGAAACGAAACAAAAATCCAAAAAGTGGCGTCACCCAGAGTCACCAGTCGCGAACAAGTTCAAACAAACGTCTGCTGCTGGCAAAGTCATGGCCAGGGTTTTTGGGGATCGTTAGGGGATACCGCTGATCGATTTCATGGAATGTGGGATAACAATCAACTCAGACAGTTATTGTGCGACAGTAAGAAAACTCAGGCGAGCTACCCAGGACCGCCGGCGAGGACGACTTGCAGCCGCTGTGACGCTGCTTCAGGACAGCGCCCGACCTCACGTCTCCCGTCAAACCCAGGAACTTTTGACAAACTTGGAGTGGACTGTCATGTCCCACCCACTGTACAGTCCAGGCCTCGCGCCTATTTATTATCACTTGTTCCCCAAGTTAAAGGAATATTTGAATGACCAACGCTTCCGGAGCGACGAAGAAGACAAAGAAGAGGTGAAATGCTTCCTCAACGGGTTGGCGGCGGAGTTCTACGACATTGGGATACAGAAATTGGAGCACCGTCTACAAAAATGCGTAGAAAAAGATAGCGATTATGCGGAAAAATAAAGCAAAGTATCATCTTTCCTATGATCATTTCTGTGAGAATGAACATTGTTGCCTATTTTTAAAATTGATGGGAACCTTATTTCTGGATCAACCCTTTATATTACCAATTCAATGTAAAAAAGTATTTGACGAACTTTATTTTGCTGAATAAAGACATTCGTGTGATATTCATGACCGTTGCCCTCAAACTCAGACACGCGTCATCCGTTCCTTACGTAATGAAAATGTTCATTTCATGAGGACGGGTGAAGGGAGCGTTTAGAATACACTTACTTCCCCCATCCATACTTCATTGCAAGAGGCATGGAGGTCTCCTCATGTAAGGTTAGGAAGTGGCCCAAGAAAATTTCAGACTTTGGTACCGTACGGCACTTGTTGCGCCATACATAAGCAAGCAAAAATATGAACACTTCACTAAAGTTATAGCACTAATTAAACATACAGCAGATCATAATATTTAGTGAGCGAAGCTCAGCGGGAAATATAATGGTAGAAAAGGGTAAGACTTTTTAAAGTCAAGAAAGGGAAGAAAACTGTTGATATCGCTCCTTTGGTATATAAGGATCCCCGACACAGTGCAGTTAACTTACCTTCACATCGTGCATAACACTCATCCATATCCCTAAAGAAATTCTTGGCATCGTTACATCTGGTTTTATAGAATTCACACGTTTGATTCTCCGGGTTGAAGCGCACTTTTTGTACGCTTTTATAATAGCTGCAATTTTTTTCATTTTGTTGCATTGCACACGCACCATAAATCGGATCTGTAAAGAACAGTTTGCAAGTGATAAAACTTTTACATCTGCCATGGGCTTTCCATTTATACTAAAAAATAGAAATTGTTAAAAGAAATGGGTGGCTGCACCGAATTTTATTCATTATGGACCTAAAGTATATCGTTGTAGCCCTCAAAGAGTGATCGAGAACTCAATATGACATAAAATTGAATCCAATCTTATTTGGGAAGATGAGTCGCTGGCGCAAAGCCGACCAATATTGTGTTGTAGATAAGTGCGGTCAGTAAAATGAGCCCACCATTCGTCTGATGAACATGTACACGAGAGCTATTGCTGCACAAACCATGCGCGTAAACTTCGGCGTGTCATATGTTGTGCATGAAACTGCATGATCGTTAAATGTGTGGTGATTCTGACATTAAGGCCTGTGTGCTCATGTACGATTTATTTGCTATTTCTCTAAGCAAAGTTTCAGAGGCTCTTGACCGCATTTAAGAAGATATGCTAATTATTACACAATGTCGGTGCAGATTCTTTCATTTCTTATGGCAGGAGCAGACCTGCACGTTTGCAGGCTACTTACTACCCCACATTATCTCCATATTAGCGAGACATTCAACAAACTTGGAGGACACTTAAGCTTCGCCTTTCAGAGGGGAATGCGATAGCATTGAAAGATCCCTGACTGCTTCTCACGCTTCCCGGCAACGGCAGGTTATGTAACCGTAATGTTGACCGGGAAATGTTTTCGGTCAACGTTATGTACGAAGGCGACCTTTCTGGTAGAAACGCAGCCTCTTTCGTGGGCCGATACCGGAGGTTCTGGATAGCCGTATCAAATAAATGAAATCATTTGCTGATTTATCCTATTGTTTCGCACTTTTATTATTTAAGTCTGAGAAGAAATAACATAAAAGGCATGCGCTGTCAGTGTTTGTTGGATGACACTTGTTTGTGAGCTGTCATTCTCAATATTCCGAGGAATAATTTTGTCAAGAACCTAAGAGAAAAATAAGCAAGTTTAGTGCGGCAATATAACGCGCATATACCGCGCATCATATAGCAAGAGGCCGAGAGAGAAGGGAAGAAGGTAGGCAGGGAGGTTAACCAGACTGAGTCCAGTTTGCTACCCTACACGTGGGGAGGGGAATGGGGAGGGCGTGGCGTATACATACATCCCTAAATATAAACGGCAATTGTCGCTCACTGACAACTCTGTCGACGCCGGCGCCGACACCGCATTTTGTGCGACACGGGGCACCATAACGCTATCACGTTAAATAAGTTTGTAGCCGCGCCAATAGACAACGCTCGCGATGGCCGCCAAGGAATAGCAGGACCAATTAGGCGCGAGCTAGAATGGAAACGTACCAGGCTGCCGTACAGGACGACGACGGCTGCTGCTCTGCTGGCCAGCCACCGCTTTTAATCGCCTCTGCTTACAATAAAAGAAAAACGGCTCGTATGTACCGGCTGCCTACAAGTAGATGTCCTATACTCCCCGAGTAGTTAGTCACCCTGATCTGGTTTGAAGCAAATAGCTTTTTTAGGCTCTTTCGGCCGTTTTCGGGAAAGATGATAGTGATCTATAGAAGGCAGGTGGACGCTCAATTCTGCAACCCTTGAGTGGTACATAAGAAGCCGATCAATGAGTTAGCGGTACGAGGGAAAATAGAGGAATTCCAGATCAAGCTACAGAACAGGTATTCAGCTTTAACTCAGGAAGAGGACCTTAGTGTTGAAGCAATGAACGACAATCTTGTGGGCATCATTAAGGAGTGTGCAATGGAAGTCGGTGGTAACTCCGTTAGGCAGGATACCAGCAAACTATCGCAGGAGACGAAAGATCTGATCAAGAAACGCCAATGTATGAAAGCATCTAACCGTACAGCTAGAATAGAACTGGCAGAACTTTCGAAGTTAATCAACAAGCGTAAGACAGCTGACATAAGGAAGTATAATATGAATAGAATTGAACATGCTCTCAGGAGCGGAGGAAGCCTAAAAACAGTGAAGAAGAAACTAGGAATTGGCAAGAATCAGATGTATGCGTTAAGAGACAAAGCCGGCAATATCATTACTAATATGGATGAGATAGTTCAAGTGGCTGAGGAGTTCTATAGAGATTTATACACCAATGGCACCCACGACGATAATGGAAGAGAAAATAGTCTAGAGGAATTCGAAATCCCGAAGGTAACGCCGGAAGAAGTAAAGAAAGCCTTAGGAGATATGCAAAGGGGGAAGGCAGCTGGGGAGGATCAGGTAACAGCAGATTTGTTGAAGGATGGTGGACAGATTGTTCTAGAGAAACTGGCCACCCTGTAAACGTAATGCCTCATGACCTCGAGCGTACCGGAATCTTGGAAGAACGCTAACATAATCCTAATCCATAAGAAAGGGGACGCCAAAGACTTGAAAAATTATAGACCGATCAGCTTACTGTCCGTTGCCTACAAAGTATTTACTAAGGTAATCGCAAATAGAATCAGGAACACCTTAGACTTCTGTCAACCAAAGGACCAGGCAGGATTCCGTAAAGGCTACTCAACAATAGACCATATTCACACTATCAATCAAGTGATAGAGAAATGTGCAGAATATAACCAACCCTTATATATAGCTTTCATTGATTACGAGAAAGCGTTTGATTCAGTCGAAACCTCAGCAGTCATGGAGGCATTACGGAATCAGGGGGTAGATGAGCCATATGTAAAGATACTGGAAGATATCTATAGCGGCTCCACAGCCACCGTAGTCCTCAACAAAGAAAGCAACAAAATCCCAATAAAGAAAGGCGTCAGGCAGGGAGATACCATATCTCCAATGCTATTCACAGCGTGTTTACAGGAGGTATTCAGAGACCTGGATTGGGAAGAATTGGGGATAAAAGTTAATGGAGAATACCTTAGTAACTTGCGATTCGCTGATGATATTGCCTTGCTTAGTAACTCAGGGGACCAATTGCAATGCATGCTCACTGACCTGCAGAGGCAAAGCAGAAGAGTGGGTCTAAAAATTAATATGCAGAAAACTAAAGTAATGCTTAACAGTCTCGGGAGAGAACAGCAATTTACAATAGGCAGCGAGGCACTGGAAGTCGTAAGGGAATACATCTACTTAGGGCAGGTAGTGACGGCGGATCCGGATCATGAGACGGAAATAATCAGAAGAATAAGAATGGGCTGGAGTGAGTTTGGCAGGCATTCCCAAATCATGAACAGCAGGTTGCCGTTATCCCTGAAGAGAAAAGTATATAATGGCTGTGTCTTACCAGTACTCACCTACGGGGCAGAAACCTGGAGGCTTACGAAAAGGGTTCTACTCAAATTGAGGACGACACAACGAGCTATGGAAAGGAGAATGATAGGTGTAACGTTAAGGGATAAGAAAAGAGCAGATTGGGTGAGGGAACAAACGCGAGTTAATGACATCTTAGTTGAAATCAAGAAAAAGAAATGGGCATGGGCAGGACATGTAATGAGGAGGGAAGATAACCGATGGTCATTAAGGGTTACGGACTGGATCCCAAGGGAAGGGAAGCGTAGCAGGGGGCGGCAGAAGGTTAGGTGGGCGGATGAGATTAAGAAGTTTGCAAGGACGGCATGGCCACAATTAGTACATGACCGGGGTTGTTGGAGAAGTATGGGAGAGGCCTTTGCCCTGCAGTGGGCGTAACCAGGCTGATGATGATGATGATGAAACAAATAAACAATTGTTCTAATCCTTATTTCTCTATATGAAAAAGGCGTACGACACAACATGGCGTTACGGAATCTTGCGAGACTTGTCGGCTATGGGCATCCGCGGGAACATGGTACATATTATGGAAAGGTACCGGGGCAACCATTCTCTGCGAGTGAAAATAAGTAATGCACTGTTTCGTCCGTCCATAGAGGAAAATGGGGTACCTTTAGGAGGCGTGCTCAGCTGTAAGCTTTTTATAGTTAAGATGACCACTCGGAACATCATTGCCGTCAGCTACAATTTTTTCGTTTACGCTGACGGCGTACATTTGGGTTACAAATCCTTTAACCTTACAGTGTTCCAACAGCAGGTCCAAACAGCCTTGAACTAAATGGGTCAGTGAATATAACTTTAAGTAAATCCTAATAAACGCTCGTATGTTCTATTCGGACGAAAGAAAGGGCTCGTAGCCGATCCTGTAGGAAACCTACACCGGCAGCACATACAAGTTACTAAGGAACACAAATTTTGAGGCGCTATTCTATACACTAAACAAACCTTCATTCCCCAAATAAAGTATCTTAAGGATAAATATTCAAAGGTAATAAACATAAGAAAGATTTTGTCGCACACTACATGTCGCATGCCACAGAGACAGGAAGTGTTTAATAATCTTATACAAAAGCCACATTCAGTGATGCATAGACTACGGTGTTATAATCTATCGCTCTACTACACCCAGTGCTCTGAAGATGCTGGATCTTTCACACCATTTAGACATCCCCTCGCGACTGGATCTTGCAGGACAACCACTGTGCAAAGTCTATAAAGAGAGTCAGATGAATCGTCTCTCGAATCTACTTCAGTTTTAAATAGTTTGCGTAAGTAAATTCAAATTGCTGTTCGCCTACATTGACAATAATCGTCGATTGTTCCTGCACAATTATTTTTTGTTGCTATAATATTGATATGAACACTCCAGTCGCCGTGATGTTGCATAAAAATCCAAGGGCGATACCACCGTCGATGCGCCGTATGCTGCATATGCCACGGAACACGAGAGGGGAGCCGACGATCGCGATTTTATCAGCCGCGCGCGAGGGAGGAAGGCGGAGAGGAAACGCGTCGTCTTCCGTCGCGCTAAAGCCCGTGGGGGAATGGGAGGGATGTTGGGAGGGGCGACGTTGTGCTCCGGCAGCAACTGCGTATTTGGCAACTGGGCGCAAGGGGAAGGGACTATATTGACGAAATCTCGCGCGCGAAGCGGAGGAAACGGGGGAGGCAGGGCAGTAGGGTGGTGGGGGCGGCTTTTACTCGGCAAGCAATAATGTGCATACTTTCCGCGGTGGCGCGCGGTCGCACTTGCCGCATCTCGAAAGCGATCTGCAGACGGCTCATACCTTTATGTGTGCTGCTTTCTCGCCGCCGTTTGCGTTGAAGCGATAGACAGCACGAAGGTCCCTTCGCTCGTTGCTGCTGCCGTGCTTGCGTAGGTCAGCATTTTGACAGCGAGTGTCCGCTGTCATCGAGTGTGATGTGTTCATGTTTGCCTCTGTGCGCTGACACCCTGCTCGTTAATTCAGTTAGCAAGCGAACGTTTCCAAGTTTATGCGGCCGACTAAACCACTATCCTAACTTCGTATAACTCTCTACTAATTTGCTATCCCAATCTCTCCTTCACCTTTGGGGCCTAACTGCGAATATTTTTTATCAGCGGAACACTGTTCCTAAAGCGATTGTAAATTGTTGCCCGCATAGTTTCATTACTTCTTTTTGGAAGCAATTCTACAGCAGGATTACATTCATACGCATACATTGGGTAAGCTCTTTCTATGTCCATGAGTTTACGTTTAAGAATCGCCTCTCAGTCGATAAATATGACTGATACGTAAGGCTAAGTGGTAAATTCTGCCCCTTTTTTCTACTGCCCGCCGATGTTATGATTATGCAGGGAGCTAAAAATACTGGGACGCATCTTGGTTCTCTATTTGCGAATCCTTATTAGACACTGATTTTTGCTCAGCCCTCCACGAACGGACAAACACCCGTGACCCTGTCTCCCCTTAATCATTTGTCTGTGGTTTCGCCGCTGTCTCCAGGCAATGTTAATTTAAGAGCACTTTGAATGACTCGCAGCGCCGGTTGCATTTTAAGTTTTAGGCACGTCCGCGAGTCAGCAAAGGCTAATGTGGTAATCATGACGTTTTCCTGAAGTTTCTTGCCATCCTGTGCTTGTTATTCTTAATAATACGCAATATTGAGTGTGAACAAATTGCTGTTGCTTTTTAGTATCATTACCTCGTCATGTGTATTCGTACTGCTTTCCTTCTCCTTGATTGAAATCCCTAGGCATGTTATTCTGCATTTGGTATTTCGTGCTTAAATTTTACAAGCTGAATGCTAATCTGACCGCTAATATGACCACTTTGATAGCGGTAGCGAGATGAGGTGCTGTAGCGATGGCTTGAGTCACCTTTTAAGTCGTAAGTTTAAAAACAATAAATAACGTTTGCATAATTACGCTGGTTGAATGCGGCATCATACATGCACTATAGCTTTTGAATGCGTCTATACTTCCCTGATAGTTGCCACCACAAAAATACTTTTTCTTGTTTTTGTTATCGACCAGCGCTGTCAATAACCCTCAAGTCTTGCAGATTACCTTTTGTTAGCTAACAAACGGCTGAAGATAATTTTGAAACAACTATTATTGCATTCTTAACCTCATACTTGAGCGTTACGTTGTACTTTCGAAACTGTGTATCTAGTTTACTTTCTTAGGTCATTGTATGCAGTAAAGAGGTGCATATTTCTATTCTACTTCTGGTTTTAAACTGGACAGAGATTACGCTATGCCATTCCAGTGGATTCGTTTGCATCCTGCTTCGCTTACTCGAACGCTGTCTTTCACTGAATCGTACATCCTAAGTTCAGATGGCACAGCGGAATTGTAGTAGCTGCAAGTTAACGAACTTCACGAGGATACAATGACACTTTTTGAAACCAGAACCTTGCAAACTGTGCCTACAGAATCATTAGCTACACAAGGTAGGAGTAAGCCTTTATTATCAACATAAATAATTATAACACTGTTTTTTAATAGCAACGTGTGCATTCACATTGACAACTTTATTACGATTTATAAACAGGAAGTACTTACAATCATTAAACTTTTCTTCATTACTCACTGGAGAGCGATTACGTAGCGTGAACCTCGTTTCAAGAACTTCTCTTGCGTGGTTGGAAATCTTGGACTGAGCGTTAGCATTTGTCAGCAGGAGTATTAGCCTCACTGCAATCGTTTTTTTGCAACTGCTTTGGCTAAACGCAGATAACTGTTACGTAACAAAACGTCAGGCACTTATATTTTGAGACATTTCGCCTCAGCATCACGCAACATTTCCGAGAGGGTAGCCGAAAACCTCTTCTGAAAACCAATTGTCTTTTTTGGAGCACTTAAATTTAGCAGAGTTCCGGTTGAACTATACGAGTGATAACCCGAAATTTCTGGAATCTCTTACCCCGGCAAGATTGGTCGCAATCTTGTTTGTTGTGGAAGTTGTTCTCATTACCATTGCAGCCACCGTATATGAATCTCATGCAAGTTTTGGACGATGTATTGTAGAACCATCTCGGTAATGCTGCTCTGCAAGGCCCTGTTTTCGCACCTTGGAAGCAGCGGGAGTTTTGCTCTTTTTTCCCCGAAGTACAGAAACCTGTAAAGGAAGGAACAGAAAAATGCATCTTATGCAACCCTTCATTTTGTTGTTGTGGATTAGGCTTGGCTGCGTGGTTTTTTTGCCATATACGCAGCCAGGACTTTTGAACATGTACGCGTCCCGCTATTCTACTGGCGGTAACCGCGCGAACCGCCGTAACTGAATGAAAAAAACAAACCAAAAAAGAAATTGACCACGAGTCATTTTCGTTAACTAGTTATTTTGTTAGTGATGTATAATTTTTTTCGCTTTCCACCCCTCCCCCCCCCCCCCCATTCAGTTACGGCTGGGTGCGTGGCCACCGCCGACAGATCGCGCGACGCGCACGTGTTCCGACATGACGCCTGGTCGACGCTCAAGTGTCATTCGTTGGTTTTCTCGTTCTCGCAACCGCAACTAAGTGGACATCACACACCGTTAGGGTGCATTTAGCGCGGAGGCGAAATGCATAAGGTGAGATGACCGGAAGGATAAGGAAAGGATAGCTGAAGGACAGTATCGAGGAATGCCTTCCTTTTCTTGCACACCACTGTTGGTGTGCAACGTAAAAACGCCTCTGTGCTAAGATTTAGGTTCGGGTCAAGGAACCCCTAGTCGACGTTAAGAGTGCGGAAACCCAGCTCCATCATGCCTTATAGAGCGCGCTTTGTTTTCGGATGTCTAACACTACAATTTGACTTATCCTTTCTGTACAGGCGTTTGATGCAGTGATTCAAGCGTTTCGCAATAATGTGCGCCTCACATAATCATGGCTTTGAACGTGGAGCGCGCAACTTTACCAGAGATCCTGGAATGATGATCTCATCAAGCCTAGGCTGACGTTTGTTGTGTGTTCTGGTGAAAATTGGGTTGTTGCATAAATGTGGGCTTAAGAATATCAGCGAAATGCATTTCTTTTGTAAAACACAACATGCGCCACCAGAATAAATGGTCTAAAATATGTTACGAAAACAAGTTTTTTCCATTCAATATTTGCAGCATGGAATAAACTCGAGTAAGCCAGTTTGGTGAGACAAGGAATGTTACAGAAGTAGTGGGAAACATTTATTTGCCCTACATTGTAATTTACACATGTAGAATATTCGGGCTGACTTCCCTTCCTAACGTCTCAAGTTTGCATTGGAATGTTGAAGGTCGGTCCCCTTATATTCGTCGTATATATCGTCTTTTTGAAACCAACGTTTCTTTTCCGCACTCCAAAGAGGACTTCAGTGTACTTCATACAAAATGGCTTGCTCTTAAATATACATCCTAGAAGTCCACAACGAGTGCAAATTAGAATGCCTACAGTACCTGACGTGTGCCGCGGCATTTTGATTTGCAGCCGACCAATTTGAGGCATTGACATTTCTATTCGGCTGTCACGTTCCAGGAATTTCATAGCTTGTTCTTTTTGAAGAATTCCTGCTGCCACGCGCTTTGGTTATTCTGCAGCCAAACTGTAGAAGCTTGGTGACCTTTCTGAATTTATTCACTGCCTTAATAATGCTGGTACCGGGAGAAAGAGCGAAAACTTTAAAAGGCAGGGAAGTTAATCGTTAATCGGACGGACCACCGGCTGGCTACCATGCATATGAGAAAGTGGATGAGGATAAGAAAGAAAGAAGGAAAAGGCGGATGGAGAGAGAGAGTTCATGCGTACAGTGGCAGGCACAGGATGTCTTTATGCATTTTCTTAGGTATGTTGATATTAATAAAGTAGTTAAACTGCGTGTAGCTTTCTTGGTTGACGTTTGAGGCTACACGTTTGCCTCTGTAAAGCGTTGAACATTCAGGTGGCTGAGCGTGTTCAGAAGAGGTTGACGGTGAACGTCGCAGTGGGCGCAGTGGCAGAGAAGCCGTTCGATTGTCTCCTCACAGTTACAGTGGCCACATATTTGGGAGTCAGCCATTCTAATTATGAAAGAGGACGATTATTTCAGGGCTTCTCCAAGTTGTAGGCGACGCATCACTGTACCGTCGCAGTGGCAGAATTAAGGGTAATGGTAATTACAGCCGTCGCGATGGATCAAGCATAAAGCCAGTCGACATTCTTCACCGTCTCTCATTTAGCCAGCACGGTGTCGCGAGTGGATCGACTGTCTCTGTTCTGAATACACGGACGAGCATAGACTGTGCGTTATCCTGGCGGAAGTTCGGGCAGCTCATCGGCGAAATTGTTGCCGAAGATCCCGCGATGACCAGGAAGCCACCGCAAATAAGATGGTCTCCTTTTTCCGACTGCGTGATGGTAGATCTTTGTTGTGTAAGAAATTAGCTGCCCATAATTTCCATGCCGCATGCCGGCTTTGAAAGGTTGTCTCGGAACCTCGGAACACTGACGATATACATGGCATTCCCTGTTCAACTGACTCCACCGTGGAACAAATGGCGGCAAGTTCGGACCCTGTGGACGGGACCCTGTGGCTGTGATCAGATGATACGGAAGAACGACAACTTACGTGACTTTGGTAAAAGCTGTCAAACTGTTCTTGTGAATGATGCAGTCCGAATACACCTTGCGTAACAGCAATAAAGTAACCTCCTTTGGATCAGCCGATGACATCTGGGACTTCTTTAATATATTGTACTTGGAGGCGTACTCTAGGCACACGGGGAATGTTGTTCTTGCGGCAGCTACGAAGCTCTTTCGACAGGAAGGAAAGTGAGCTACAATGATTCTTGTAGGCGTAGCCTGAAGTTTCCGAAACAACAAGCAAGCGAAATCCTGGTCAAGAGTTCGGAAAAAATGTTGCAAAAAATGAAAGAGTGAGCACTCAGTGCCCACTCTCTCCCTCTTGTCCTCTTTCTATTCTCCTTTGCCCCACGCCCAGTGTATGGTAGCAAACCGGGTGCTCGTCTGGTTTACTTCCCTGCCTTTCCTCTCCTTTCTCTCCCTCTCTGGCTAGACCTAGGGCTCACTCGTGAGCTCTACGTCTTTCTGTCGAGAATCTGAGCAAGTACGCATAGGAGCTTAGCTTCTTTAGGTGAACGGATGGGCATTCTATTGAAGATCTCTGCCAATGAAGATACTAAGAAAGTGGTGAGCGTTCTTATATGACAAAGTTAGGCCGGTGATCTAAACTTCGTAGCATGCCACTGATGCGATGAAATGGCAGACTTGAACATTCCTGTCAGAGTGATCAGGATTTTGCCATGCTCGATGTATGATGAAGTATGAGTTAGCCACTTTAGCCTGGCACAAGCATGAGGAGACGCCGCAGCGTAAGGCCAGATGCCCATGTCGTCAGTTTACACAGAGTTTGAGTGTTCGTGACAGACTTTAAGCAAGACGCATGACAGGAAGGGTCAATAGAGAAAACTTCAGAAGTTCACCGTGCGGGACGAGATGACAGGTCTACTGCTTGATAGTTCAACCGCCCGACGTTTGCACTAAAATAGATCCCATGTACAAAAGGGTCTCTACCCCCCCCCCCCCAAAAAAAAACAGAAAAACCGGCCACCGAGTCGAAATACTCCTGATGTGTCCAAGATAGCGCTGTGAGCGACATTACCATAGGCGCGTTTCATGTCGAGGACCAGGCATACTGGTGCGTGCTTGAGGTACTTTTGATTCTGGACAGACGTAACGAAGTCTACGTTGTGAATAGAGCAGCGGCCCCATCGAAATTCTGTCGTTGCTTTGGGTGTATGCTATAACGTTTCAGAAACAGTTCGAGGCGTGTGTTAAGAAATGGAAAGTGCAAGTGGATGATGTAATATCAAGTTCAGCGGAGATTTGTCAAGCTTTAGTAGTGGAATCGTTGGGCTAGGATTCCGTTGTTCGGGAACTATGCCGCCATGCCAAGAATCGTTGTAACAACGGAGAAGTTGACTTCGATCATCTTGGCCTAGGTGACAAAGAGCAGCGTATTTAACACCGCCCGCTTCTGGTGACGATGAAAGCCTGCAAGAAGCCAGAGCAGCGTCTTCTTGGATGAAAAACGGAACGACACTTTCGGGAAAGCACGAAATATGGACTTTGCCTGGTGCTGAGCGTCTGAGGACTGCGCGTAGCTTTACCTCAAAACTAATAATTAAATGAAATTCTTCGATTTACCGTGCGTAGACTATAATCGGCTTATGAGGCACGCCATATGGGGTCAAGTCGTATTGAGGCATGTCGTATGTTGACCACTTGGGGTTCATGAACTTGCACTCAATACGCGGTATGCGAACGTTTTTGCATGCCGTCCCTATCGGCATGCGGCCACCACGGCCGGGGTCGCACCTGTGGTCTCGAGTTCAATGGCGTCATTTCAAAGCTGGTAACGGACCTGTCTATGTGAAGTGAGTTCACACAGGTTCCGTTTGATAAGGGCTGATGATTCGATCACCTGGGCCACGTAGTTGCAGATTTTGTGCTTAAAACTTGGTACGTCAGCAGGCTGCAGTCGGCTGACTTATGTCTGTGTACTTCTTTCAGGATCCCGCAGCATGCACCATGGCCACTCGCGTGTTTTGCATAGCACAACCTTTATTAAGACCAATCAGACGTGCCAATGCACACCATTCTGTGGTCGCCGCATGGTAAGGCTACAAGAACGATCGGTGCAACGCGCCCGAAGTGGACTACTTCTTCGGTGGGCACCTACCGAGGAACGGCTGGTGGTTCACCCGAATGAAAGTTTGTTCTTGTTCATCAATGGCAGCAGCGACACATACCAGGCACATTGGCTCCTGACGTGAGTTTGTTACTCTTGCGTCAGTAAAAGACATCTGAGGACTCCCAAATAAGAATCAAAGTTATTTCGGCTCAACCACCATCAGGCACTCGGTCGGCGCCTGACGAAGAAATGCCCCCAGGCGCCGCGGTTCACAGGTCGCTTTTGTAGCCTTATAGTGGAGACATACCGCAATGATGTGTGCAGAGTCATCTAATTACACATTACGCTGTGTCCCACGTGCGTCCGTGCGTGCAGAACGGCTATCGGGCAGTTTTCGGTGCGGTGAAACGGAGCTTAGCACTGTGGTTTATATATATAATTTTTTTTATATTTGGGGTTTTACGTGCCAAAACCACTTTCTGATTATGAGGCACGCCGTAGTGGAGGACTCCGGAAATTTTGACCACCTGGGGTTCTTTAACGTGCACCTAAATCTAAGCACACGGGTGTTTTCGCATTTCGCCCCCATCGAAATGCGGCCGCCGTGGCCGGGATTCGATCCCGCGACCTCGTGCTCAGCAGCCCAACACCATAGCCACTGAGCAACCACGGCGGGTGCACTGTGGTTTAGCTTACGAGTCATCGCTGCTAGCGCACATTGCTGTGAGGTATCTTCCAATTCTTTAGAGCTGTTCCAAGAAATAAATAATAGATATTGAGGTAGGCGTTTGGTGATCACTATGCATGTCTTTGCTGTCTCGTTTTTCCTCGCTGGTCGTAGCCGTCACCTGGTAAATGTTACTATAATCGACCTGTGTACCGAACTCGTTTCCATAGGCACTTTAAACATTTAACATACTGCATTAGTATATATGACATTCCTGCAAAAAAGAATGATTAGGGTAATTCAGGGCATTCCATTCATTGAACGGAGTAGATAGTTTTACACGGTAATTAAATTGTTACGGTTGCTGACATGCAGATGTACAAGTGAATATTTCGTAATGCGAATCGCGGAAACGTTCGTTCATTTTTTACAGCTGCCGGACTTTGCTAGGAATAAGGGATGTTCAAAATCTTAAGCTCCATCTATCGCCTTGCCGCAAGGCGTTACTCGCCATTTTGGCTACAGCGTGGCAAAACTCAAATGCTCCCTCTATAGCACCGCTATACGGATAGCTGCGCTGCTGTCACATTTGCTCTGTGTGGTTCTCCCACTGCTGTTCGCAGCTGTAGGCAAAGTAAGAAATCTGTGGTAAGGTCGGCAATAACATAGGGCTGTTTTTGTTTTCAGCAGTGGGCACAACAAGATCGGCGAAAGGATCGAATCTGCCATGCTACACAGTGGCTGTCGCAGCTGACAGTGCGAACCTGGTGCGGCTGTTAGCATGCAACCGGAGCAGTTGACTTGCATGTATTTCTCTCGTGAGCTTACTGCTATACAATGCATCCTCCCCTCCTCAAAAATAATTTTTGTATTAATTTGCGCCACATCAGCTCCATTTAAATTGCGCTCAATAGCAATCTTATCTCAATGAGCTGGAAGATGTCTGTTTAACCTACGACTGCCCATTCTTGTTCATTTATTTTTACTCGAAGGAACTACGCTTTTATAGGCACGCATTTGTTTTTTTTGCGTATTGTAGGCCCCCTAGTGGCTAAATTATTTTTTAAAAATTTCCGTAAAGCACACCTCGCATGTGTTAGTGCCGCACACATCTTTTTCCTAGTTTTTTTTCGGAGCCAGTAAAGATGATATGCTTCCTGGAAGACATCGCGATGTTTACAAAAATATTGTTTGAAGTCCTAGGGAAAAACAAAAACGAAAGAAAAGAAAAATGGGATTTGACACATTAGTACGAATGTCGAGGCGGATCTTTTTTGTTGTTTATTATTAATTTATTTGTTCAGTGAAAATGCGAGACGGCTCACCAAAATTCAACGAAGCAGTGCGAAGACGGACGTGGTGCTTTTGTAAACAGCATGACGTCAAGGGCTGTGCGCAAAGCAAAGTGCCATACGTGCGCAAACAGCTGGTCTGCTAAAAAATATTTCCCTCCAGTCACGGCTAGCGAGGCATCAGCTGCGATATACGTGTCCGAGTACGTGAGTTATATGCCAGAAGCTGCCCGAAAGCAGTGCGTTGAGACGTTCTTCGTCCTCAGCGTGCAGCGCACTTTGATCCTTTCCTCGTAGATGGATGGAAAAACGAACTCAAGTGTTTGCTGAACGTGCGATTCGGCAAGATGTACGTTTACCTCATGAACCCTTCAAGATTTTACGCTGTGGGAGCAATGAAATCGTATCGCTCGCTTAAGGCGTATGTGTTTGTCATGAAAGGACATCTGATCGAGCCCACTGAGAATCGAGCAGCCAGGCTAGGTCACAACAGAATGTATCCCGATCGAACAAAATCGTTATCTGATATACCCGTGCAGCAGCAGTATATCTGGATCTGGCTCCGCCGCAGGCCAAATTGCCCGTCTACGGGAGCATCAGTTGGCAAGAATTGATGTTTAAACCCTTCTTCACTACAGTAGCAAACCGTGTTGTTCATATAATTCACACTAATCTTGTACAATATGAACACATACAGCACGGACTACGCGTCATGCATGGCTTTCATCACGTAAAAGTGAGCGTGACCGAATCTGTACCGCCACTTGTGAAGTCGGAAATGGCGCGGCAAGATGAAAACTGACAAAAAGAAGACAACGCATGCGCTGTCTTATTTCTGTCAGCTTTAGTTTTGCCGCGGCTGTTTTGCACTTTACAAGCCACGAAACACCAGCTAACTAAGCGTCACTCACTGCTGCAGTTCATTTGTCCTGTCAATTTCCTTCAGGGCTCGCGCGATGAGTTAACATGATTAAGCAGTAAAGCAGTAAGAAACTGCAAAGGCAGCTCAGGAGGTTACGGCGATAGTGTGAGAAGCGTAGTGCGGCGACGATTGCTACGAGGTGGCGTCAGAGTAGCGCGCGTCGTCTGGGAGGCTGGTCGGCGCGGCCGCTGTGAATCAAGCCCGCGCGTCACCACCACCACCTAGATAGCACAAGACCTGTTTACTCCGATCCGTGACGTCACGCTACCTGGCCCGAAATTTCCATTGACAAGGCTGGCGGGACGAAAGCGGTGACGTCAAAATCCCTGTTGCATACTTGGGAACATCCCCATTGGATTCTATGGCAGTCGGGCCAGGTAACATGACGTCATGGATCGGAGTGAAAGGGCTTTGTGCTATCTAGGTGGTACTGGCATCACCCACGCGCTGGCTCTCGCGATGTGCAGATTAGCGAGGCAGTGGCGCCGCACTCGGCTCCATTTGCAACGTGCCGCACGAGACAGATATTGCCCCGCGAGCCTTGGGAGCGTCAGCCAGCGCCACCGCTCACAAACCTTGGCGGCCGATGTGGAACATCCTTTCTTTCGCAGGCGTCACCAGTATGTGATCTAGTACACTCCCAAGGTCTAGAGTACACTCCCAAGGTTAGCTGTAGTAGTAAAAAATAAATACCCAAGAATGTGGATGGGGAAACGGTGCCGCGGTACGTCAATTGGTTAGAGCATCGCACGCGTAATGCAAAGACCTGGGATCTTTCCCCAGCTGCGACAAGTTGTTTTTTCATTAACTTTCACTGCCATTAATTTATCCTTTAATTCAATCAGCACGTTCCAGTAATTTCCCCAATGTTGTTCTTGGCGTCCTTGCCCGCTTCTCATTATATATATAGAATGCCCTGTTTTGGAATAAACAGTTGTGCGTGTAGCGCTGGCGTCCTTCCTTTCTTTTCCTTCCTGTCACTATTACTTCTAATTTCGGAGTTTAAGATCGTGCCATCCAATATTCAGTTTACTCAAAAGCCCACTATTGCAAAACTCCATCATTACAAAAGCATCAGCGGCCAATCTAGCTCAATCAAATGTTTTCCTTTAGTGTCACTGTGAACACCCCATTACTTTGTTGCAGTTTCGCAAGAAGTGAGTGGATTGTAAACTACGAAAGTTGATCACATGCTATTCGGTGACTTGCCACACACAAATGAGAAATGAATTATTCAGTGAAACCGCGAAAGCGCGGACAACTAAACTTTCATACCCTTGGAGCTTCGAAATAACTGAGCTGTCAAGAATCCGAGAACCTACAGATCTACTCAACCCCCAGCAGCAAGTATTCTGCATCATGTGCACCGTTTCAAGAGTTGCGGGCGACTGCTCGCGATGACCACGAGGACTGAGATTGGAATTGTTGTCCCCTATCTCACGCGAAGTTTTTCTTTTGGTGCCATTGTTGGGGAAATTGTGTAAGGTCACTTCAAACACGACAGCTGCTCTTTAATTGTCGTTACTCGGTTTCAGTTCTTTGCCATTTGACAGATACGGCAAAGCTTTGCGTTGAACCACGATCTGAGTGTCGCTTAAAGCGCTCGAAAAAACAAAATAAACATCCTAGAAATGTAGCGCTACGTTCAAACGGCGTGGAAACTCGGCGCTTACTTCACCTCAACGTCTGTTTCTCAGCCCTAAGAAAGTAACTTATACGCTGCCAATTGGATTAGAGAGAAGCTTTAGATAAGTGATGGCAGAAAGATGCGGATGCGGCGGTACTTCTGGCACATTCAATGCGGGCAAAAAAAAACAAAACAAACTTTACCAGCTCTATTAGCGGAAACTTTCTCGGCAGGCAAAAATAAGAGACGTCGCAGACTTTATAAAAGAAGATTCTGCTGATATTGTGAAGTGGCGTACAGCAAAGCGTCAACATCGTGTCTGTTTGCTCACATAGACAACTTGTTCTCTGTAACTCAAATAATTTGGGAACCTTCGCGTAACAGCCTCGTGCCCTAAGTTATACGCTGTCGAACTGGAACTCTTTAGTCCAAAAAAATTGAGGGATCTGTATGCGATGGTCAAACGTACATAGACACCCTGTTTAGCAAAGCTGTTCTAGAAGATGAGAAACAGTATTTCTCGAATATTGAGGGCATAATACGTGCCCATCAGCACACGTGACGAACGAAGTAGAAGAAACGAAGTGATAAATAAGTTAATGATACCGAAGTGAGATAGAGATGAAGAATTACTCGGAAAAAGCTCATCGATACAAAGGCTGAATGGTCGACCTGAGCTATAACTTGTTCTGGACAGTTACCTGTAATGAAAAAAGCATGCGGGGAAAAAAGCAGTGATGATGAAGAACAAAATTGGAATACCGAGGTACACTGCGCTGGCCCGACTCGTTTCGTGGCGTCGTGCCACAAGCACGACGAGTGACCAAAAGAACAAACGTGGCCCTCTCTACAATTTAGCATCTGTATAATGGCCTTACTGGCTTTGCAGTTTTTCATTGTGATAGCATTTATATTGACATTCCAATTTGTGCCGTCATCGTGGGCATCGCCGTGTAATTCCGCATATATTTAGCTATATGTGTGCTATAGGCGTATCCATGCCGGATTTGCAGATTATATTGCTACCCTATTCAATCAGCCATGTTGTTCACGTCAGGTCCCATGTTCTAGACTAAATTATTCCTCGGAATTCTGAGAATGGCAGCCACACCAGCAAATGTCGTGAAACATGACATATCGAACAAATGCTTTTTTTTTCAAATCTTCTCAGATTATTAAATATTGAACGTGCAAACAAGATCAATGCTTAAGCCTGAAAGCGATGTAATTTTACTCGTGCGGCTGTTTGCGGGCAGCGTAGGGGCGCCTGTGTGGCGTCAGTACGTGCCTTGCACGGCGTGCTGAAGCTTTTCAAGGGTGTCAGAAATTTTTGCGCACTCGCGTATGTCGCATCCGCGCTAGTTGGACCAACATATGGTTAAAAGCGCCCTGCGGAAATTTCAAGCGCGACGCCAAGCCTTGCCGTCGCAGTCAGTGCTTTGCCCTTAGGGCGAAGACCGCCAATTTTTTACCACATTTCGGATCCGGGTGAGTGAGTGGTCGCTTGGCTTGTCAGTGTGCAGTTGAGACGCCACCGTTTACAGCGCCTTAGTTGCCATAAGTTATACACAATGTAGGCTAAAAAGCTCAGTGCTCCCATTGTTACATATGTTAGTGCGCTTGTCTTGCTGGTTTCCTGAATCCTCGCCATGTGCACAGCCGAGGCACCCCTTGACTGAGTTACGAGCACCTGAAACGTTCTTGTCCGGAGTAGAGCACCTCGCGTGCTTAAAATATTTTATATGATTTGCATTATGCTCTGATATTTGTTTATTTTGTTTGTTTGCAATCATGGGAGCACTTGAACAAGAAGTGCCAATTGATATTTTAATGGAAGCTGTGTTTTTTTAATACTCTGCGTTTTAATAATAAGCATGGAAATAACTGAACGCCCAAGCTAGTGCTGTTAAAAGCCGCAAGGGCAATTTTTTTTTGCTGCTATTTTGTTGTAACCCAGCTGCTATTTGCCAGTTCTGTGAGCTAGCATTTCCTGCAGGCTGCTGTAGGGTGGCTCTGTCTTTACGTCCCTGCTTCTTAGCACAATGTTCAAGCGCGGTGGGAGAAAACGTTTAGCAAGGATACTTTAAAAGGGGACTGCATTAAAGGCTACATTTCCTTGCTGTTAGACATTTTTTTTTAGTTTCTGGCAGCAGTTCATGAAGTTAATAAATTCAGTTATGTTAGCCAAGATATACCAACGAGTGCAAAGATGGGCCTGTAGCATTTCAAGAAGGAAAGCATTCGTTTGAGTTTATTGCCAGCAATGAACGCCTTAACAGGCTCTATTTTCGAACTAGTCGCCCAGAAATCCGCCACGTGGAGGAAGTTTCATTGAACGTGAGTGCCTTAAAAAACGCCTTGAACACCTGCGCCAGAAATTCGGCTTTTCTGGCGACTCCTTGCGAGCGAACAATGCGCAGAAATGGGCCAGAACGGTTTACGAACATGTACGCCAACAGGAAACAGCGACACGACGCCTAGCTCTGGAGTTAAAGTCCACGCTGCAGCAACACAAATCCTGGAAGAAAGACATCTGCCCGGAGCCAATATGGCACAACGGCCTTGGTAGCAGCCTGTTGATCGAGGAGCGGGCAGGAGCCCTTAACATTCTAACTTACCGCAGGCGCTTCGACACCATTGTCGAATGGACACTGTGTAGGGCATGTGGCAAGGCAGATGAGGATGCAGAAGGCATCGCCAGGCGATGTGTAAGTCTGAGAGCACACCTGCAGGAGAAGGCAACGCTCCGGACCGCGCTAGGTTTTCGTACAGAGGGGGAGGGCATGGGGAACCTGGCAGCGGCAGGGACTAAATGACTTCTCACCGAGTGAAGTACGCTATTGCGCCAATAGGCCGTACTGGGTAGCAATGAATAGGAGACGTGACAGTGCGCGCTACGTTCATGCATTTACTCTTGTAATTTTTTTATGTTACTTTTATTTGTCTATTCAGAGCTTACCAGCCCATCGCGAAGGTAATCGTCACCGATCACACTCGGGAACATTATCATCCACCCAAAAGTATCGCTACAAATCTACAAAGGAAATGCATTCAGGTTCCTCAGAAAGACAGAATCACAGATGAAGAGAAATTTATCCCAGCCCTGCGACCAGTTTTTTTCTGGGGCGGTTTTTTCTCCTGCAGCTGACATTCCTTTCATACCATCTGAATTAACCGGCAGGCTAGCGGATTGCAAAGTGACAGCAAAATAATAGCTCGAAGTACTGGGACGCGAAATATAGCAAATCAATTATACGGAAGAGCGCCAAGTGGAGACAGGTTAATGAAAAAGTAAACTGGGAAAGTCCATCCAAATGTAGCAGCTCTCGATTTATAACGTACAGAGAGTACACTCGTTCACCGCAAAACATGACAGGGGAAAGGCACAACTGAACTCTGGCGCTCTTCGGCCACTCTTGGCCCTTGCGCCAAAAACACTACACATGATCGTCGTCATCATAATCATCACAACTGAACTCAGTTAAACGGGTATTAGAGCGCACGTGACCCATAAACCGTACCCTCGAGCGTCCTGTGCCGACATACTCGTCCATTACACACAGTGGAGGCGAGAACGTAATGTTTCTTTGCGCATGTACAGCGCTGCTGTATTTATGGAAAAGATCGAAATAAAAATTTCGACCCATCTGAGTGAGCCATGGCTCCCTATTTACGTACATTTTCCCACGTGCTGCCGTATGCTTGCTTCTGTTAATGTGCTCTCTTCCAGGCAAATATGCACTTTAAAAAAAAGTTTTTCGTTTCAAAGGCGGGACAGATTAGCATTCGTTGCCCGAGATCCACCGAATGTACACTTCACGCACACGGGACCTGCATAGTGTCGAGGAAAAGCGAAAACAAATTCTGCTCTAACATTTGAGGTTGATTCTCAAAGATAGATTCTTGGAAGACCCGTGGAGATATGCTGCGGGGGGCACTCATTTGCTTAACCCACTTGACTAATGTGCGGAAGTTCACTGACGTTACACCGCCTCTAAAACTAGACTGCCTTACGTATGGTCATCACAATCCTTCAGTGCACTGGTGTCTGGATCAGCCCACCAAGTCACCAACTTTGTTTACACAGTCTTCGGGATTTTCCCAGCTTACTCGGCCACACAGCCATCCACGCAAAGTAAAGGGGACGTTCTGAACGCACTGTCTGCTTCGTCGACACAAGAGGTGCCAGCTGGTCCACAAAACGCATGTGCGGGAGTTGAGTACTCGGGAGCCCCAGTGGCCAAACGTCCTCAGAGTAACATTATATGCATTGACGCAAGAAAGATGTTGTCGTGCGATTAAATTTTATTAAGGAATGCAGCTTTTTCTTATGATCAGTTTATATTGTTTTATAAACTAGGCCCGCACGGTGTAAAAACGTCTATGGCGTTCTGGTGCTGAGGACGAATTCGCGTCACTCAGGAACGTCGTACACAAACTACCTCTGCAGTGCTCCTCACTCAATAGACAACTGATTACCTGCTCTGCAAGTGACGCGGTCCGTCCAACTACTTTCTTTCCTCCTAATTCAACTATAACACTTGCTTAAATTACGCCAGTTTCCTGTCTGTAATCTATAACGCCTTGTTCCCGTTTGTTAGGCACGCTTTCACCCGTGGAGTTCAGACTTTGTTGTCCTCCACGTTTTAACAACAAACATTTCCACTGGTAGAATGCATTGATTGCGCACTTTTCGATCGCTGCCGGTCATGACTTAATAGTACAGGCCACGTGAGCCACCAAACTGACTTATTCACCTGAAAATTCGCTTCTCATGACCCGGGTATCCTTTGATTATTTGCGCCAGATATACATGATTTCAGACAGTTTCCAGAAGGTGACTGCGCATAACGTACACTTGCTTCGTTGCGAGATGATCGAGCAATTTAGAACATTTATATGAAATAAAGCCTGGTGGTTTGAGAGGACATAGAGCGCTGACGTTTTTACGCTGCGGTGCTGAATATGGAAACGCTTTAACTCACGTGTGGCAGTAAGAAGTATAATGAGAAGAGAGAAACACATTTCATTCTTCATGCGTTCCATGTTGTTTCCTCGAAATGAAAAGCGTTTTTCTGCAGCAGTATTTAAACAGCCGAATTTAGAGACATTTCTTTATTTTTGCTGAAGTTATGACACCGGCTTCTTTTGCACCATCTGTGAAATGTGATTGACTGTCGTGTCTCATTCCGAACATTGGGACAATGAGCTTCAACCACTCGTATGAGCACAGACGCATCTTTATGCAACAGGCTGATGTATGAACTAGAGGGAAGGACAGTATACACACGGGAGAAAAGGGAACGTCATGCCGAGGTTGACAAGCTGTTTTTAGTAACCTATCCATTTTGTGACATTTTGAGTCACATAGTTGGCGAGTGGAAGTCTTGCTATCATCAGGAGCGGTTCATCGAAGTAGTTTTATGCCGACTACTTATTGGGCACACACACCTCACACACAATTACTTACTTACGAAAGAAGACACACCAACATGCGAGAAATGTCAACAGCCACTAATAGTTATGCACGTATTACTCACATGTACGCAGAATGAAACACACAGACGAACTCTTTTGCAGAAATTATATCAACTACACATACCGTTACACCCTGCTCTAATTTTAGGTGATGATCCGCTAGTCCCATTATGTGACGTCCGTAAATTTCTAGACGACACTGGATTTTTACATAAAATATAGATTATTAACAAAGCCTTTTCCTTCAATAATTGGATTTTAAAACGCCTCGTGCTTGGCGCAGCATAGCCTTAGCCGCTTTTGTGCCATTAAACCCCATTTAACTAACTGTTGATCACATTCCATTCCAGATGAGCCAGAAGAGAAGCAGAGCCTATGGCTAAGTCTATGGATGAATATGAATTGTGTTGGATACTATAGTATGTTGGCTCCTTCATATTAAACAGGCAGACACCAGATGGAAGGATGAAATTTTCAATGAGTCGCCCTCTTGCATCGCAACGCGCGTCCCCCCTCGTGTTCTGGGCGTTAAAATCACCCACAAGTATGCGGAGTTCCGGCAGCTCATTTACGAGGTTATAGAAATCGTTTTTTTTTGGAGGTGATAACTTGGGGGTATATATACCGAACAGACAGTCACCAACTTATTGAAAAGAATCCCTCTAATTGACACTGTATCGAGGGGTGTCTGTAAGGCTACGTGGAGACAAGCTACAGATTTGTCTGAAATGATTGCTACACCGCCGGACGAGGTGTTAGCCTCATCACGGTGCTTGCTGAAGACGGTTTACTGGCGAAGAATGTTTGTGTGAGTTTTAGATGTGTCTCTTAAACACACAGCAGCTTTGGATTATGTTTGTGTAGGAGTTCTCCGATATTTTCAAGGTTATGAAGTCCTCTAACATTCTATTGTAGTATTTGTGTATCCATTATGCCACTTGTGTTTAGTGCTGTGTGTTTAAGAGATGAGGATTAGCTCATGGGCCCTTTGGAGGCGCCGTGACGGTAGTTTCGTCTATTCTGGAGCGGTCGAAAGATGCTCGGCGCTCCTTAGGCGCTGGTAGCGCCGTCTGGCTGGTCGTTGTGTCCATCGCCTCTAGCAAGGCGCTGGACACGCGCTCGTCCGAGCACTTTGACGTGAAGGCCTCGGCACATTCGACGAGACCTTTGAGGCCACCTGCCCGGAGGGGGATGAACCCTTCTTCTTGGTTGGCGGAGCAGCGCTAGCTGCAACCGCCGCGGGAGCAGATGGCGTAACTGCCGACTCGCAGCTTGTCGGTCAGACAGCCGCCGAAAGCCGTTGTGTCGCTGCCCCCTGACGTGTCACATCGGCAAAGCTGTTCTTGGGCAGGTATGAAACCCGCTTGCCTCCTTGAATGATATATTCTCTGTTACTTTGATTGTTACAATTTCCTTTTCTTTTTTCCAGGATGGGCACGACCGCGAGTACGCGGCGTGCTCCCCATCACAGTTTACACAGTGGAGAGCTTCAGACATGTGTTCATGAGCACTGCATTTCACACAATTTTGGCGGCCTCCGCAGCTCTGCGAACTGTGGCCGAAACGCTGGCATTTGAAACATTGGAGCGGCTTTGGCCCGTGCGGCCTAACACGGAGATTGATGTACCCGGCCTCAATTGACTCGGGCAGGACACTTGAATTGAAGGTGAGTATTAGGTGTTTGGTCGCAATTTCTTTACCATCCCGCCTCATCTTTATTCTTTTCACATTGACAACATTCTGTTCACTGAAGCCCTCCAAGAGCCCTGCCTCTGTCAGTGGAAGCAAATCGTCGTCTGAGACAACGCCGCGGGTAGTGTTCATAGTGCGGTGTGGAGTCACTTGTCACTTGAACGTCCCCAAATGACATTAGACTGGGTAACTTTACGAATTGTTTCAGATCATGGAGCTCCAAAAGGAGATGTACACTTGCCATCCTTGATGCCAGGGACCTGTCCGTGTCCTTGACAGGGACAGCAAGCATAGTAATAATAGCTTACGAAGTGAGTGATGCGGCCATTTGGTCAGCTAGTACATTACCCTCGATGTCTATATATGGCCAGGTACCCAGCATATTATTATGATATCATCGAGCGATGCTCAAGAGACGAGTGTCGGCCTGGCTGCCAGGCTCTAGTGTAAATCACCTGTAAATAGCCTTTTTTTTCTGTCTTTCCACATGTAACAATATAATGACATGCTGGTTAAATATATACGCTGTACAGAGGATGGAATAGAGCTCAGTAAGTACCGTGTTTTTGTGCTTACAGAGTGACTGCAATGGTTTAGCGATGCTTAAGGAGTCTGTAAATAGAATTGTTTTTTTTGAAGATTTGATGTTCTGATATGCTTCACAGCCATCAAGAGTGCATGGGCCTCAGCCGTAAATATACCTGTTTCAGGTTGCAGTACACCTGGTTCTGAGAAGGATGTACCAATGGCTACATAAGACACCCCGGCATGTGACTTAAAAGAGTTGTGCACGAGTACTTGTACTAGAGTTCTAAGAAATGCATTTTAACCTGTGTCTCTGGCGCATGTTTACTGATCTCTACAAAGGATGTGTGACACTCTATCAGCGGCCACTGCCATGGCGGTAACAGTTTCGCTGGAGCCATAAGACAATGTTCAAGTTCCGGAACACCCATTTACTGACTAAGGTTCCTTGCACTCAAAGAGAACGGTCTTCTCGCTGCAGGTCGGTTATTGAAGAGTATGGCAGCGATCATATCGTTTATGCATGAATAAGTGGGATGTTCGCGGTTTGAATTTATTTTAAAGAAATAAATAAAACTCCTATATAATCTCTGAAGATGGAGTGACCATACATTTGCTTCTGCATAAAGGCTTTGCACGGGGCTTATCCTGAAGGCTCCGGTCGCGAGGCGGATTCCTAAACGATGGACAGGATCACACACCCTTAAAGCACTTGGTGTAGTGGACTGATATACTTTAGCGCCGTATTCAAGACGTGAGCCGACAAGACACCTATACAAATTCAAAGGACATTTCTTGTTACTGCGCCGTGTTGTACCCGATAGAAGTTTCAATGAGTTCATTGTTTAAAGGCACTTAGCCTTCAAGTATTTATTATGCTGTGTGAATTTGACTTCCGAGTCCAATATGATGCCGAGAAACTTGTGCTCGGCACTTACAGGTAATCTGCTACCAGACAGCTCAATAGCAGGACATGGTACTGTTCCTTCCTTGTTCGTGAAAAGAACGCATGTACTTTTCTGTGGGCTCAACCTGATACCGTTTTCTTCAGCCCATTTCGCCACTTTATATAGGGCATATGCTGGACATGGCGTTCGCAGATAGCAAAATTGCATGATTTAAATCCGAGCTTCCCATCATCTACATAGACTGAGTATAACATCGTTCGGGGGATAGCCATGTCCACAGAATTCATTTTCACAATAAAGAGTGTGCAGCTTAGCACGCCGCCTTGCGGAACACCAGTTTCCCGGGTGAAAGACATCGACAAGGCATTGCCCACCCTTACACGAAATGTGCGGTCAGAAAAGTAACTTTCGATGATACTCAGCATATTGCCACGGATGCCCATAGCGGAATGGTCTCGGATAATACCAAAGCGCTATGCGGTGTCACATGCTTTCTCCAAATCAAGAAATACGGAGAGGAAAAGCTGTTTGTGTATGAAGGCATCCCTTATATTTGCCTCAGTGTAGACAAGGTGGTCTGCCGTCGACCTGTCTTCTTTGAAACCACACTGGTAAGGATCTAGGAGTCCGTTGCACTCAAGGAGATAGATTAGGCTCCGGTTTATCATCTTTTCAAATAGTTCCAGGGACAGCTTGTCAAAGCGATAGGGGTCTGTAACTACTAGGCAAGGATGGTTCCTTACCTTGTTCGAGTATGGGTATTATTATAGCTTCTTTCCAAGAAGATGGAACATACCCTGTGGCCCACATGACATTAAAAAGTGAAAAGAGTGTTTTCTGAGTTTCAAGGAGGATGTACTTGATCATTTCATGTATGATATGGTCACCAACTGGTGCTGAGCTGTTGCAACAAGCAAGAGAAGTTTTGAGCTCTGCTAAGCTGAATGGGCGGTTGTAATCTTCATTTTGGGCACATTTCCAATCAAGGGGCTGTCGCTCTGCGCGTTCATTTAAGCTTAGGAATGATTATGTGTAATGAGGTCCACTGTAAATATATCCAACGTGTTCACCGAGACCGTCTGCCGGATCTTCCAGGCCATCTCCTTGGGTACTTTATAAGGGCACGGGGTTAGTCTCTCGGCCTTTTTTATTCCACAGCTTCGCCTAGTTTTGTAAGAATTTATGCCAGATATAGGTACCGCTCCCAACTCTTTCTTTTCGAACGTCGGCGTGTTCTCCTGCCTTGTGATTTGAGCTGCTTGAAATTAATAAGGTGTTCAGCTGTTGGAGAATTGCGAGACAATCCCCAAGCTTTGTTTTGATTTTTGCGTGCTTTTCGACATTCGTAATTCCACCATGGGATGCGATGGTTCTTTGCCAGTCCGTTAAATTGTTTAATGCGTTTTGCTGCAGCGTCAATAATAAAACCAGTTAGGTATGCCACAGGATCGTCTATATTAAAATCAGAAATGCGTCCCCGCCTAAACATGTGAGTTTTCGAAGCAGTTACCAGTTTTTTGATTCGAGGTTCCATCGAGGGAAATGCGGAGAGCATGCTTCTGGTTTTGTTAACTTTAATGTAATTGGGAAGTGGTCACTCCCATAGGGTATCTTGAGAACGGACCACTCCAGGTACGGAAATAGTGAGCTCGAAAATATGCTCAAGTCTATGGGCGAGTGTGTTTTATGTGTAACTTTGTAGTACGTTGGTTATCTTTTTGTTCAATAAACATGCAGCAGAAGAAAACAGAATTTTCCATCAGGCGCCCACGCGCATAGGAACGCGCATCGCCCCACAGGGGCTATGTGCATTTACATCACCAACGACTATATATGGCGTAGGAAGTTCATCGATGAAGCCTTGAAACTCTGTTTTAGAAAGTTGTAAGAAGGAGAGACGTGCATCGATCTAACCATGGCTAGCTTACCAAATAGCACAGCTCGTACTGCAAGTGCCTTGAGGGGGGTTCGGAGATTTATTTGCTGACATTCAACGCCGTTATCGACTATTATGATTACACCACTGCAGGAGGTGAGTGTATCATCACGGTCTTTGCGGAAAGTGGTAACGCAAGCCTTAGAAAGTTGGCTTGCGTTACTTTTAGGTGTGTCTCTTGAACACACAGCAACTTCGAATTGTATTTGCGTAGTAGTTTTCTAATGTCGTCGAGGTTATGTAGAAGTCCTCGTACATTCAACTGTAGTATTTGTGTTTTTATCGTGATAAATGTGTTCCGTGCTGTGTGTTTAAGAGACTGAGATTAGTTCGCAGGCCCTTTGGAGGCGCCATGACGCAAGGTTTGTATTTTTCTGGAGCGGTCGAGAGAGGCGCGCCGCTCCTTTGGCGCTGGTGGCGCCGTCTGGCTGGTCGTTGTGTCCATCGCCTCTTGCGAGGCACTGGACGCGCGCTCTTCGGAGCGCTTTGTTTTACGTGAAGGCCTCGGCATGTTGGACGAGGCCTTTGAGGCCACCTGCCCGGAGGTGGATGACCCTTTCTGCTGTGGTGGCGGAGGAGCGCTCGCCGCAAGCGCCGCAGGGGCAGATGGCGTAACTGCCGACTCACTGTTTGTGGGTCGGACAGCCGCCGGAAGCCATTGTATCGCTTGCCCCTGACGCGTCACATCGGCAAAGCTGTTATTTTGGGCAGGTATGAAATTTGTCTGCGTGCCTCCTTGAAACCTGTGCTTTCCTGGACTGTGTAACAATTTCCTTTTCTTTTTTTTCAGCATGGACACGGCTGCGAGTACGCGGAGTGCTCGCGATCACAGTTTACACAGTGGAGATTGTTCTCGCAAGATTCGGAGGTGTATTCATGGGCACTGCTTGTCGCAGAAGTTTGGCAACCTCGGCAGCTCTGCAAACTGCGGCCGAAACGCTTGCATTTGAAACAAAAGTGGAGATTTGGCTCGTATGGCCTAACATGGAGCTTGATGTACCCGGCCTCGATTAACTTGGGCAGGACACTTGAACCAAAGGTGGTTGTTAGGTGCTTGGTTTCGATTTCTTTGCTATCCCGCCTCATGTTAATTCTTCTGACATTGATCACATTTTACTCACTAAAGCCCACCAGGAGTTCCGCTTCAGTTAGCTCCAACAGATAATCTGAAACTACGCCACGGGTGGTATTCATAGTACGGTGGGGTGTTACAATTACCTGGGTTTCCCAAATGACAATAGATTTGGCAATTTCTCATACTGCTACTGATTGCAGAGCTCCAAGTGGAGATCACCGCTTGCGATCCTCGACGCCTTATATCCTCTACCAAAAGCTTCAGTTAACGAGTTTGAAACAAGGAATGATGAGATGGCTTGCACTGGTTTGTCTGGTTTTTCTGAGTTAACTACAGGAAAACGAGGGAAGTTGTGGACTTGGCGTCAGAAAAGCTGAAAGACGTCTTCGTTGCGCCGTGGTTTCTGAGGTTGATCAGGGAGTTTAGGAAAAGCGTTTTCCATAAGTATAGATTGGGTTTTTAGCCGGGATGCCGACCACCCACCATGGAGCTCAACAGGGGGAGTTCTCGCTAGAGAAACCCTGACAGCGCCAACCGTGCATCGCCGTCATAACCAAAGCCGCCGGAAAATTCGGAAGTGAGGAGTCGGGCAGACAGGAAATATGAAAAAGGCGGGAGAGAAAGATGGAAGATCGGAGAGGAGCACAAGAAAAGGGAACTGCTGATTTCCCCCAGGTGGGTCAGCCTGGAGGTGCCGTCTGTGTGAAGCAGAGGCCAAAGAGGTGTGTTGCCTCCACCGGGGTGTATTAAAGGTCCGAAAATCCGGCATCGGCTCAACCCCCAGGATCCCACTTCGCCGCGCACGGCTACACGCGGGAGGGGCCGACCCTCGTGTGCTCGGGTACGTGGTGTCGCAACACACCAAACGCCTGCTTCCGCAGACGCCCCTGCGGGACAGTTAGCTGTTTTTCCATTGATTATTCCTATCCATTTCTCTCTACTGGTTGACAGAATCAGCCTCTGGAACTATTATTCCACAGTTGGAGAAAGAAATTGTTCAGGCTCCATAGGTGTTTTAACTGCCTCGTGTGCTGAATGTTTGCTGCGGTTAGCTCGAGCGCTAAAGCTGCTAAATGCATCTTTAAACATACGTAGGAATGCAGCGTTTAAGAAGCAAGCAGGAAAAGGAATAAATTGCGCTTGTTATCTGGCTGTTTACGACAAGTGTGCTCTTCCTTAACGAACAAACAATGGCATGCTCTGCGTGGCCATGTTTGTGCTTTCCTATGTCACAGTTTCAGTAATTTGACAAAGGCCTCCAAGTGACTAAATATGCATTTATTATACGTAGCTGTAGGCGTACTCAAGGATTGCTGAAAGATCGGGCATGCATTCTTTCTGGCAACTATCTGGGGTAAAAAATCTGTTCGCTTTCGGCCAATATTCAAAATCCCTGAGGAACGTGCTAGTTTTGTTACAAGTGTCGTGACGAGGATCGTAAAAGTACGAAGAAAAAATTCTCCAGCCATGGTACTCGGTCCGAAATAAGCATGATGACTTCGCTAGAAAGAACAGAAAAACAAAGGATGAAGGCAGTATAGGAACATGCGACAAAGCAAAAATGCATGACATTTTTTTCATGGTCTACCTTTGCGGGCTTATCTTGAATAAGTTAGTTTGCTTTTTGTGTCAATCAAACTAATCGAACTGTGAGGTGGTTTTCCCGTACTAACGAGATTTTGCAGCTGTTGAACGTGCGAATAAAAATAAACCATAAAGGTTTAGTTAATGGCTTCCACATATTTTGTAATAATGCTACATGGACTCGGTATCTTGGTTACCTTCGAGAGCTAGATAATAATAACATGGTTTCGTTTGTAGAAACGAAATTCACTCTACCGTCGCGACATTCTGTGAAGGCTAGAGGTTGTACTTTTCGGCGCAAAAAAGAGTGTGGTAACCGACCCGCTAAGACCGACGCGCAAGGCTGAATTTTAAACGCTAAACCCTCAAAAGCGAAGAAAAAATATGGAGGACGCTTAAGCTTCTTGTTTAAGAGTGTAGCGCAACAGCACTCAGATCCCTGACTGCTTCTAACCCTTCCCTGAAACTGCAGCTTGTGTCATCTTCATCATCATCAGCCTGGTTACGCCCACTGCAGGGAAAGGCCTCTCCCATACTTCCCCAACTACTCCGATCATGTACTAATTGTGGCCATGTTGTCCCTACAAATTTCTTAATCTCATCCGGCCATCCTAACTTTCTGCCGCCCACTGCTACGCTTCCCCTCCCTTGGAATCCAGTCCGTAACCCTTAATGACAATCGGTTATCAGCTTATGTAACCGTAATATTTACCGGGAAACGCTGGCGGCGAACGCCATGCACGAAGCTAGAATTACGGTAGAAAGGAAGCTAGTGCACAGCCGCGCGGCAAAATTACATAATTTTCAGGTTGCTGCTAGTGTCTCGCACTTTTAATATTTCAGTCTGAGAAGCTTCAACACAAAAGGCATGCGCTGTCGCTGTTTTCTTTCAGAACCTTTGTTTGGTGGTGCTCTGGTGTGGCAATAAAACCCACATTAAAAGCATGCCATGTAGCAAGGCGTGACATATACACATACGTAAATTAACGCGGGAAGTTTCGCTGACAGGGATGCCAGCGCCGGACGCCGATACCGTATTTTCTGCGACGCCTTCAAGCGACTTCTTTTTCTGAATACCATCACTCATACTGGTCAGGTCGATCTAGGCTATGGCACTGCGAGAAAACTGGCTTAAGGGTCCAGTATCTTGCTTGGCGATTTTCATTCGCCATTCCAGTTCTGGGTTAGATTTGTTCATATTCATTTTAAGCAGTAACGACATGCGCGAAGATGCACGAAAATTTCGCATTTGCCTAATGTCTTGCCTGAAGTCGCCCCTGTGGTCACGAAGTTCGGGCGTAGCTTTTTTCTTTTTTTGCTCTAGTACTCACATATGTTAATTTGTCTTCTGACAGTAAAAAGTTCGAGGAGTCATGTGGTACCATGGAAACTGAAGCAATTGGATATGGCGGCTAGCATTTGTTACTGCATCTGCTGGCTTCCCACTTACACTGGTAAATTCAATACATGCGAGTATCTAAGGCAATAGACTTATATTAGCGCCAAGAAATCGCTATTCGAGGATCTGAGCCTTTCGCACCGAGCGTACCAATCTTGTATTCCTCGCCGACTGAGATAGCATGTGTGTCGTCAAGTAGGGTTACTTGTCGGTATGCGACCGTGAAATGCTGGCGTAGCGCGAACAAGAATAAAGCGCGAACGTCAACAGCACCATGACTGCGTGTTCACGCCCTCTTCGCATTTCCTTGTAGTGGCTTCCCTACGCTACTATTTCAAGTCAGCACATATGATAAGCTACAGACATTTGCACAGGCTTTTGGATGAGAAGACATGCGAAATTTCGTAAGTAGGGTCTCCCACATACTTTTGTTGTCCTAACCACAACGGCTGACGTCGCGCTTGGGGCCCGCATTCGGAAAGCTCAGATGAAACGAGGAACCCATGGGAGGGTGACAAAAGTGTTTTCACATACGCCCTAATATTTTTAATTAATATGTAAAGTCCGCCATCTTGTGGACTTGCTACGAAACATGGGCAAGCATGCTTGTCAAATTCGCCATATCCCCTATTGTACAGCACACAAACCGTGGTCGCAGAAATATAAAGGAAAACTCGCATAAATAAGATTAACCCGCGAGAAGCTGTTGATATACCCACTCACGTGCGCAGGTTTCCAGACATTGTTTGCGTGACCTGAAGCTGTTATTGTTTCCATGAGATATTGACCACAGGAACCTGACGCATTTATCTGTATCTTGGTGGTAACCATAACGGAATTCAGCTGTGTCACTGTAGACAGACCCTTCTTCCTTAATTGCTTTTATAGGCAGCACACACGGGTTTTTAACAAATTCTGAAAAAGAGCCATTATAAGGATGCTAAGTAGGTAACAACGGAGAGAGAACACAGACCGCCAGAGAAAATGCTGCTTGAGTTCGATGTGTAACATTTAGATTTGCTCGATGGAAATGACCGGAATTGCACCTTAGCTAAAGCATTCGAACGAGATGAGTTGGAACTCGGCAAAAGCATGAATCCCGCTTCCATGCATAGGTAGAACCTATACGGCTGGTGATGTTGAAATAATGTTGCAATTTGCCTGGGCATGAAGGCTGGCTCAAGGTTTCAGAGTTTTAACATGACAGATTGATCGTCCGCTGCCCGGAAAATAATACGTTGTTGTCGTGTTACGGTTTTCAAATTCGTATGGGAAGGAAATCTTTAAAATGTACATTTCAAAATGCTCGAATGTATTTCTACGTAGTAACTTTATGACCCCTTCAACAGCGCTCATTATTTTTGTTATGTGACGAACGCTTTTGCAAGTCAAATAATTTGTGCTGAATTTTGATAAAAAAATCCGGCCTACCAGATCATTAGGTTAAGGAAGCTCATGTTGTCAACGTGTCTTTACGCGCAGAAAAAAAAGGTAGTTTCATCCGAAGGACGAAGCATTGAAAATGACAAACGTAGGAAGCTGAGTAAACTTCCGGTTGAACTCGGTGAAAGACGGAAGTCCTTCTGGGCGAGTTGGGGAAGAGGTAGGGGTGGAGTCTCTGCGTACGGCATTAGATCTCGTCACTCCTCGCGTGGGGAGCGCGTTAGTGTCGGAGCGTTGGAGCCTTGGAGTCCTAAATTTGTGGACTGCACTATCTTCGGGATCGGCACGCATTTTTTAGACTGCACTATTTTCGGCATTTGCCCACACTTTGATGTTTATGATGACGCGTTAAGTAATTTTAAATGCTTTCAAACGTTTGACATGCCAAAGCTGCAATGTCATTAAGAGGCACGCTACTTTTCTTGGGGGGGGGGGGGAGTACCGGGCACATGGTGGTTAAAATATGGGCTTCTCGGCTATCTGTTCGTATCCGGCCGTCGGATAATTTTATTGATCTATTTATCTAGAAAAGTGGCAGTTTCGCCGTAAGGGCTAAGTACTGACTGCGATAGCAAGGCTCAGAGTCATGCTCGGGCTCCTCGGTCGATGTTAAATGTATAGAAAAGATCGCGGTGCGTCCTGTCGTCTTTACGGTTCTTTTTCTTTCTTTACCCCGCACTGCGGCAGCGGACGCGTGGACGCGAGCGCCATCTGGTCGCCTTGATGTTTCCTTACCTTCACATTCTTCGTAACACTCGTTGATAGTATTGAAGGAATTTCCGATGCGGTGGCAACGTGCGAGGTAGTATTCGCAGGTCAGACTTTGTGGATTGAAGCGCACCTTTATTTCCTCTCGATGGAGGCACCTCCTTTCAGTTTTGTTATGTGTGATGATGCGATGATGATGTGTGCAAAAGCCGTTAATATGGTCTGAAAGAAAGAGTTCTTAAGGCAGGATTCAAGCCACATTTCTTCCGGCTGTATAAAACCTGGATAGAGCGTATCTATACACTTGCCCGATTTGTCACCTGGAGCATGAAAACACATTGATGACAAAAATGCTCCACGATCAAGTGTAACCCGTGCACCGTGGCGGAAAAAGTTTTATCACACACTAGCCTTCTCTCGGAGACTTTTTTCCAGGTCATAACGCGAGAAAATACAACTGTAACTGTAAAAATGTGGGCGCTTAATATACCTCTCGTACAGTACGTGCCAACCTTCTTTACGCCTTTTCAGTTAGGTTATCAAATGCAAGAGACAACAAGTTTAACACCAACAGATGCGAACTGTGGACGCGACTGCGTAAGAGCGCAACAGATGACCTTAGGTTATCGGAGTGTATGAAATCTTCTTTATTGTTATCTATGAAATTAGACCAATACATCTTAGTGTTAGATTAGCAACGTGTGACACTTGCAAATGAAAATAAAGTTACAGTTCAGCAAAAGTTCATTTCAAAACACGTCTCCTACCATGCACGCTATTGTCGGGCACGGAAATGAAGGAGCCCGGGGAGACTCAAAGATCGTCGTTTCAGTGACCTTTCTTGAAGGCGGAAACGTCTAGCTGTACTGCACCTTTTGCAAACACCCTTTATTTATCCGTTCTAGTAATTCGGTTGCTGGCACGTAGATACGGTTCTTAAATACAGTGCATTTGGGCGTTGAAATGTACCAGTTCCTCATCAGAAGACAATTGCAACCTCAGGGTTAAGAATAAATGTATTTCAGTTTTCTACCTGCTTTTGGCACTTATATACCATTGGATGTTTTTTTGGCTTAAACGAAGGAGTCCGACATAGAGATGCAAGAATTCTCATAGAAGGGTGCATCGTAGTTCAAGCAACCTGCAAAAATTCGCCTACGCTTACGGTACCCTCTAATCCGAAATTTGAGTGCTGCTGTATACGTGTTTTCATTTCGCGATATATTGGATAGCGGGGACAATCTGTCTCGTGCGGCAAGTTGCAAACGGAGCGTAGTCTAGCGTGATCACCTCGCTAATCCGAAGATAACCAGACGCAGTGACGCGAGGCACAGCAGCCGCCGCAGACAAATATCGTGGACGACGCGCCCTATTCTGGCGCCATCTCGTAGCCATCGTTGCCACAAGGCCCCTCTCGCTCCGCACTGCGCTTTTGTTCTCCCGCTTTCGCCATACTCTCCTCCTCCGCTTTCCTCCTCGCGTTCTCTTCGCTCTCGCCGCCTTTCATCAGCCGCTGCGCTCAGCGTTCGCTCGGTTACGCCGACGCTGTCCGCAGGAACGGGTACCTAAGAGTTGCGCTCGAAATTGTGCTGCCCTTGTGTTCAGTTGGCCAATGCATTGCGCATTTGAATGCAGCGTCGTAATAAAATTAAAAGAAGGTATAGAGGAGATATCGGTGGGTTATTGGTTGGTCACCGCCTTGCCGAATGCAGCGGCAATTATGGGCACAAGCATGAACGCCAAAAGAGGAAAATAACCGCGTCCTTGGCTCTCTCTCTTGGTGTTAATTACAAAAGCAAGCCGTACTGAATACAGCGCCCTAGTTTCTCGCACTAATGTGTTCTGCAAGAGAGCAACCAGAATACACTCGTATAAAAATGTGTCTAAATGACGTGCGTTCGGGTCTCTTTTGCAGGGGGTGCTGCGAAGGAATTGCCCCTACAGGCACACATTTCGCGTTTCTTACCTTCCGAATCATTTTTGTTGACCCTAAATGTTTCAATCTCAAGGTAGAACGCACAGAGTGCATAAATGTCTTCTCATGGTTGTCGGAAGCGCCCATTTACTACTTTTGGAATGTGTGTCAAATACGTTTCGAGTCATGTTTACATAAACCTCGAGCTGTGCACTTCAGAATCGGGGAGTCCTTGTGAATACTTGTTCTAGATGAGCACATTTACCGACAAGTGATCACGAACACTGGTGCCCTTGCCAGGCTGCGTAAAACAGAGAAATACAAATTGAAACAATGCCTCGAGCATTAGAAAAAAAAAGTGAAGCGACCTCTTTACGCTGCAGCGCTGAATGTTATAACGCTTTAACTTACCTGCGGTGGTAATCAGTAAAGCCAGCAGAAATAGACCCATCTTCTAACCGCACGGCTTTCACGTTCGTTTCATGAAAATGGAAGCCATGGTTTTACGGCTGCATTTAAAGAATGCACTGTAGAGCCCTTTCTCCCAGAAGGCAGGCATCGGCAGCCTTTTAGTACAAGCCAGTGACACTCCACTGGACTGACTTCTTATAAAAAAAAGATTTGCCCTGCCTGCGGAATTCATATCAACGGAAAAATAACCGAGAACATGCTATGCATGTGAACGCGGGTGCAGGGATATGCAAGTGGCCGATGAACCATGCAGGAAGGACAGCTCACAACCCGGAGAAAAAAGAACGCGGCGCTGACAGGCTCTCTTTTATCACCTTGCCATTTCCTACCATTTGCAACCAAAGGCTTCATTCCTCTTTTGACTAAGAAATGACTACAGGCATACAGCGGCTGCTTAACAAGAATGAGTCCTATCTTCTTGTTGAAGCAATGGAATCTATAAAATAGACGTACGTTAAGGAAATACGAGCAATAACGTCGAGCAGGAAGTTTGGAAGTATGATTATCGAAGTCTAGCAATAGTCACCCACAGAAAGTTAGAGACGTTAAATCGCCACGTCCTATGAGTGATGATGGGACTTTCACCTCTTGCACCACTTGAATATCGGTACTGCGGGACAAATGTGAATATACTCGAACAACGGCCACCCCGTTGTATGAGGCTGTAATGTAATGTCTTACCAGCAGTACAGCTGGCCGCCCGATACTTGCGGACGTGTATTACGACGCTGTAGATGTGGCCGACCACCTTCTTTCCCATCCACTTGATGGGAAATTCCGAATGTGTGTATAACCGCTTGCAACCACGCAGGGGCGTAAGGCTCTGATGGAGCTTCAGCCCCCTCCGTAAATTTTTTATCCTGCCATGCACAGCCAACCAAAATACTCCCGGCACCGGAAATCATTCTTGATTTTGTCTAGAATGTCCTTTTCACGCTCAAAAAGACAAATCAGCGCGAACATTGTGAAATCGAGTTGGATGTTGTGGCAACGCCCATGCAACTGCATTAAAATAACTTAAGGAGCCCCATCCGAGCACAAAGCTTCCAGGGCGTTCTGATGGCGAGCGGGCGAGCGGGTTCATCGCGGCATCTCGCGGAAGCCGTGGAATCTATGCAGCGCATGGATTCGAATTTCGAATCTTTATGGGCATAAAGTTCTCACAAATTTTTGATGCGAAAGGTGCATTGACATTCCCAAAAGTCGTGGTTTAGACTTTCAGTTCCGGAATCTTGTGGTTTTATTGTTCTTGTAAACACTTGGCGCCAAAGGTGCATTGACTTTTCGAAAGTCGTACATCGGACCCTACAACGAGACAAGTGAAATACAGGCACTGTCAGACAAGTTTACAAAGCGCGCAGCGAGGTCCGATGAGGCGAAGCGTTGTGTTGGTTTATTTGTGCCCTCATGTCCCACAAAAAATATTCACATTGTTTTTCACTTGCGCCAGAGCATCCATGTCAACACAACAAGGCCAGCACGTTCTTATTTATTTTTTCTGCTTTAACTTGGTATTCGTGTTCTGCAGGGGCGTCTGCGTCAGCAGGTGTTTACTTTGTTGCGACACCACGTACCCGAGCGCACGAGGGTTCGACCCTCCCGTGTTTAACCGTGCGTGTTTTAGCCGTGTCCGGGGAAAAGGGGATCCTTGGGGTTGAGCTGATGCCAGATGTTTGGATCTTTAAGGCCCCTCGGCGGAATTAACACACCCCTTTGGCCTCGGCTTCACGTAGATGGCACCTACGGACTGACCCTTCCGGGGGAAATCGGTAGTTGCCTTTTCCTGACTCTCTCACCCTCCAGCCTTAGTATTTCTCTCACTTTTCATCTTTCCTGTCTTCTCCTAGCTTCCGCTTACTTCCAATTTTTCCAGGCAGCAAAGGTTAACCTTGTGTGAATAGCCAACCTAGGTTATCTGATATTTGGTTATAGTGATAACGTAAAGCTGGCGTTTCCAGGACCTGCGCTTAAGTCCCTGTGGCGTCGCCTTGTAGGGTTCCACGGTGGGCGATGGCGTTATTGCCGAAAATTACATTTGTCTACCCCTAGTTCCTTCCCTCCCCTTCCTCATCGCCCTCAGAAAAAGGGCGCACCAACGAGGTGTTCCAGTTCTTTGGACGTCAAAAGCCGAACTTCCCACAATATCGGGTCATTCACACAGAAAAATCAGTTAAACAAGTAGGAACAATCTCCCTTTATCTAGTTTCGAATTATTTAACTAATGTCCTTGGTCCACGCTACACGGCATCAAGGATGGCAAGTGGTGAGCTCCTCTTAGGGCTGCATGATCAGAAACAGTACGAAAAGTTGCCCAGTCTAGTGTCATTTGGGGATGTTCAAGTGACAGTAACTCCACACCGGACTCTGAACACCACCCGCGGCGTTGTCTACAATGATGGTTTGCTTCAGCTGACAGAGGCTGAGCTCTTGGAGGGCTTCAGTGAGCAGAATGTTGTCAATGTCAAGAGAGTTAGGATGAAGCGCGATGGCAGAGAAATTGAAACAAAGCACCTAATACTCACCTTTGGATCAAGTGTTCTGTCCTAGTCCATCGAGGTCTTGTACATTAAGCTCCATGTCAGGCCATACGTGCCGAATTCCCTCAGATGTCTCAAATGCCAGCATTTCGGCCATAGTTCACAGAGCTGTCGGGGCCACCAAACATGTGCGAAATGCATTGCCCTTGAACATGCCACTGAAGCTTGTAAGAACTCTCTCCACTGTGTAAACTGTGACGGGGATCACGCCGCGTACTCGCGGTTGTGCCCCTCCTGGAAGAAGGAAAAAGAAATTGTAACGATAAAAGTAAAAAAGGATGTATCGTTCATGGAGGCACGAAGGCGGGTAGCATACCTGCCGAAGAACAGCTTTGCCGAAGTGGCGCGTCAGGGGGCAGCGTCACAACGGCCTCCTGCGGCTGTCCGCCCCACAAGCAGTGAGTCGGCAATTACGCCATATTCCTCGATGGAAATTAGCATATATGAAATGGGGAGCATATTAAAGAATCGTTTACCACAAGATTTTATAAGTGATTTTGCTCTAGATGATGCTGTTGCATATTTTACTGCTTTTAGTATTGATGCAGCTGAAAAGTTTATCGCACAGACGTATGCTGGTTCACTTACAAGAAGTGTTTCCTGGTGGAACGAAGACGGTAGAGAGGCGCGAAAGAGACAGAACCAGGCATGGGGCGTATTGAGCAGATCGCCTAATGCCGAAAATCTAATTCAGTTCAAACAAACTACATCACAGGGAAGGCGCACACGAAGTCAGGCAAAGAGAGAAAGCTAGGTGAGGTTCGTCTCCGGCATTATTTCATACATGCAGGAGGCAACAGCGTGGAATGGCTTAAGAAAGCTAAAGGGACAAACCTATCCTTTTCTCTTAGCGGACGACCAAGGGATTACCTTTGAGAATCAGTCCAACGCTCTGGGCGAACACTTCGAACATATGTAAAGCTCCACACATTCCAAAAAATCATTCCTCAAATATAAACAACTAAGTGAACTTTACGTGCTAGATCGTAAATGCTGTCCGGATGAACCATACAACCGTCCTTTTAATATTGCTGAGCTTAAAGCTGCATTGAGCACATGTAGATGCTCTGCACCGGGAGCTGATAGAATCTTGTATGACATGATTAGGTACTTAAACAAAGACACACAAATGATACTTCTGGCACTGTTCAACTCTGTCTGGGCGGCCGGATGCCTGCTATTCTCATGGAAGGAAGCTATTGCTATTCCCGTCTTGAAGCTTGGTAGATACCCTCCCTTGGCGGCCAGTCATCGCCCGACAGCTCTATGTAAGGTTTTTGAAAAAAATGATTAATCGGAGACTAGTACATTTCCTTGAACTCAACAATATGCTTGATCCCTATTGTAACGTACCGTGCGTTATGGGCGTGTGCGAAGCATTGACCAGGCCGACATGGTGAAGGGCGAAAAACTGCTTGAGTCCTTTATTGCACTTGCTTATAAAGACACGCCAAGAGCAAAGAGGGAAAAGAGGAAAGAAAGGGCACGGCTCGTGCCGAGTAGAAATAATGACGTGGGTTGCTCTGGTAAGTGTACTATCATATCACGATACACCTATCAATGTGGCTTCAGAGAAGGGCGGCCCACGACGGATCATCTTGTGCGCATTGAAGGAAGTATCCGTGATGCATTTGTACACAAAAAGTTCCTCTTACAGATATTCCTCGATATCGAGAAGGCATATGACACTACGGGCTATACGGGATCTTGCGAGACTTGTCGGGAATGGGTATTCGTGGAAATATGTAAAACATACTAGAGATCTATTAGTCCAAACGTACCTGCCGCGTGAAAATTGGCAATGTATTGTCACGACATTTTATACAAGAAAATAGTGTACCTCAAGGAGGTGTGCTTAGCTGCACGCTCTTTATCGCCACTATGAGCACACTTCGAGCTTCATTACCGCCAGCCATTTTTTATTCCGTTTACGTAGATGACACAGAAATAGGTTTCAAATCCTGCAAACTTGCAGTGTGTTAGAGGCAAGTACAACAGGGCTTGAACAAAGTGTCCAAATGGGCAGACGAAAACGGATATAAAGTGAACCCTAACAATAATTCTTGTGTGCTTTTCATAAGAAACAAAGGGCTCATTGCAGATCCAAATATCGAAATGTATTGTCAGCAAATCCCTGGGAACGAAGAGCGCTGGTTCTTAGGCATCATACTTGACTCTCAACTAACTTTTATTCCACACATAAAGTATCTCAAGGTGAAACGCTTAGGAACAATGAACTTACAGACGATTTTATCCCACACAACATGGCGCAGCGACAGGAAGGGCTTAATGAATCTTCACAAGAGCCTGATTCGATCACGATTGGATTATGGTGCCGTGCTCTACCATTCTGTCGCCCGAGAACAATGAACCTTCTTAAACTTTTATCAGGTACAGCATGGGGCAGCGACAGGAAGTGTCTGTTGAACCTGTACAAAGCCTTATACGCACACGGTTAGATTATGGGGCCATAGTATATCAATCTGCCAGCCCAAGTTCTTTGAAGATGCTTGACCCTGTTCACCACTTCCATCCGCTTGGCGACCGGTGCCTTCAGAACAAGTCCTGTAGAAAGTCTCTACGTTGAATCTAATGAATGGTCGCTTTATCTTCAAAGGTCATACTCCATTTTCATGTACTTTCTAAAAGTAAACGCAAACCGCGACCATCCCTCTTATGTAAGCATAAACGACGTGGCATCTGCAATGCTTTTTATTAACCGACCTGTAGCTATAGAACCATTCTCTCTGCGCATTAGAAAGCTTGCTGAGAGTATGCAAGTCCCAATTCTACAGCAAAACCTGATGACCCCAGCTAAGCCATTGCCGCCATGGCAGTGGAAGCCCATAGAATGCGATATATCATTTGTAGAGGTGACGAAACACGCTGCAGAAGCACATATTCGAATCCATTTCTTGGAACTTCAATCTAAATACTCGTGCATAGAATTTTAAACTGACGCTTCTAAGTCGCCCGCCGGCGTGTTTTATGCTGCAATCGGACCATCCTTCTCCAAGTCCGGCGGACTGCATCCGGAACGAAGCATATTCACTGCGGAAGCTTATGCAATTCTATGTGCTGTTAAACAAATCAAGAAAACAAAGTTGCACAAAGCCATTATATACACGGACTCTCTAAGCGTCGTAAAAAGCCCTAATGTTCCTCCGCAATCATCGAAGCCCTGTACTTACCGAGCTTTATTCCGTCATTTGCACATCGTACATGTCTCAGCAGCAAGTCATGATATGTTGGGTACCTGGACATAGGGGCATTGAGGGTAATATGCTGGCTGACCAAATAGCCACATCAATTGCATCACAAGATATCCATCCTAGCACTGCACTACCTGCCTTAGATCTAAAGCCTTTCATCCGAAAGAAACTCAGAAGCCACTCGCAGCTCTTATGGGATGCTGAAACAAATAATAAGCTTCATTTGATAAAACCAAAACTAGGTTATTGGCCCTCCGCAACAAAAACACGACGAACAGATGTCCTTTTCTGTCGTCTTAGAATAGGACACACATATGCCACACACAGTTTTCTGCTAACTGGAAATGAACCACCTTCCTGCGGTAGATGTGGTGAAAAGCTCACCGTCCTCCACGCTCTCCTGGAGTGTCGGGAAGCCGAAACAGAGAAAGAAACATTTTCCGCTAGCATACCGGCAGTACATCCCCCTTCATCCTGTAATGTTTCTTCGTAAAGAACCGTTGTTTGACACCACAGCAGTCCTAAATTTCCTAAACGATGTTGTCTTACATGTTGTTAGCCCTACGAATTTGTAGCACATCCACTCTCCAGAGGATGCTGCTGCGATAATATATTTCTGTATGGCACATGCCTATAGGCCCTTCTGTTCCAAGGGCTCTCTTAGACAGTAGTGCTGCTCGCAAACGTTTACCTTCGTGTATTTTTAGATATCATCACTCTATCACAATGTATCTTTTGTGTTCTTAGTAGCATTCACTACATTGCCATAACTTTATTACATATACCTTTTATGCGCTTGATTTTGCATCATTCCTCTACGATGGATATTAATGTTCATAGTATTCGTCATTAGTGATCGCCATAATTTTATAGCACGTAGATTTTGCGCACTTTACAGCGACTATTTTAGGCCACTTTACAGCCAAGTCACATCTTCCATTATACACCGTCAACATTACCACTTGTCATGGCGCTCTTTGGCCTATCCTGGCCCTTGCGCCATAAAACACCACACATCATCATCATCAGTGGCGCCGCACTTCGCTTCATTTGCAACTTGCCGCACGACACAGATATTGTTAATATATCGCGAAACGACAACACGTATAGAGGTGCGCTCAAATTTTGCGTTCGGAGTATCGTAACCGTCGGTGGTGAACACTTCCGCATGTGTCCGAAGGTCACGTGACGGGGTCGTCGTGACATAGGCCGGGAGGGGTGCATTAAGCAGAGCACAGAACGGGAGCGAAAAAAAAAAACGCGCAACGTCGTATCGAATGTAAACTTACCGCGTGTTGCACTGAACAGAAGGAAACGGCGCACGGAACAAATTAACTCCTTAGTTACCCTCAACTTGCCGATCACATTTGCCCTTTGTCTTCACAGGACATGCACGTACAACTTGACTTGCACAGTTTTAGTTTGCAAACTCAAAAGGAAAGTCCAGCGCTAACATTGAAACCACAGTATTCATTAGTACGGTGCACGGAGCTTTGTCTGCATTGACGAACGTCACTAGTATCACAGTTTCAATCTTCCTGGTGCGAAAGGTTTGCCTCATTTGGAGCATTGTACTTCAATCCGTAGTTATTCTAGAGGCCTGACGCGAAAAAATGAAAATGAATGAGCGGCTATTCAGAGAACTCAGCTCAGGAATTGAGAGGAAGCTTTAGCTTGGGCCTGACTCCGACGCGGCCTATTGAAATACATGTAAAACGCAAAAAAGACTTTTCTGAGATAACCCCTGGACAGATATTAATGACATTTGTTGCACTTGAGATAGAAAGTCCAATTATAGTGACTGTTGAAGTGGAATTTCAATTTAGATCCTGAAGTTTGTTTAAAAATGTTCCAGAAATTAGAAAGTCCGAGAAGAATAGGACGAATTTTACATATTAGTAGCTCTGTATAAAGAATACATATCGCGGTTCTGTAAAGGGCATTTATTAGGTCATTCAAAGTGGACAAATTGGATATCTCAATTTATATCTTACATTAATTTATTACGTTGTGTAGAAGAGCTATGCAGAAGCTGTATTTCTATATTACTATATTTTTGGAGAATCATGTCTGACATATCAATTGTCTGCTTTAGATGTACTAGTACATGCAACTCAGAGAATTGTGGTATAAATTTTCATTGCTGAGTTACGGAGCTGTAAACTTGATAGTTTAGTTTTCTGAAAATTTGCGATTTTTGATAATTTTAATAGACAACTCACGACCGAAATAAAGAATTCGAAACCAATACTCACTAGATTTTAAATTTTTCTTTTAAATTCAAGAAACATCGCCAAATTTCGTGGAGAGGTTGCCGAGGAAAACGTATTTCTTGGGTATTTATGTTTTACTACTACAACCTTGGGAGTGTTAGCCAGCGCCATTACTAACAAACCTTGGCGGCGGATATGGAACATCGTTTCTGCCGCAGGCATCACGAGTACGTGATGTAGTACACTCCCAAGCTCTAGAGCACACTCCGAAGGTTAGTTGTAGTAGTAAAACCTAAATACGCAAGAAAGTGCATGGGGAACCGCGCCGCGGTAGCTCAATTGGTTAGAGCATCGCACGTGTAGTGTGAAAAGGTGGGATCATTCCCCATCTGCGGCAAGCTGCTTTTTCATCCACTTTCACTGCCATTAATTTATCATTTCATTAATTCAATTAGTGAGTACAAGTAGTTTCTCCGTTGTTGTCCTTGGCGGCTTTAATGGCTTCTCATGAATATATATATATATATATATATATATAGGATGCCCTGTTTTGGAATAAACAATTGTGCTTGTAGCGCTGGTCTTTCTTTTTCTTCCTCTCACTCTTATTTTTCACTTTGGAGTTTAAGAGCATGCCACCCAATATTCAGTTTACTCAAAAGCCCACTATTGCAAAAGTCCATTATTGCACAAGCATCAGCTTCCAATCTAGCTTAATGAAATCTTTTTCCTTTAGTGTCCCAGTGAGCACCCTATTACTACGTTACAGTTTCGTAAGAAGTGAGTGCACTGTAAACTACGAAAGCCGATCACATGCTATTCGGTGACTTGCCACACACAAAGGGCAAAGGAATTACTCAGTGAAACCGCGGACAACCAAACTTTGATGCCTTTCGAGCATAAAAAAAAGAAAAGAAAATACTGAGCTGTCAAGAATCCGCCAGCCTACAGAGCTACTCACGCCCCAGCAGCAAGTATGTCGCATCATGTGTTCCAAGAGTGCGGGGGACTAACTGCTCGCAATGACCGCGACGATTGAGATTGGAACTGATGTGCCCTATCTCACGGGAAGCTTTTGTTTTGGTGCTTTTGTTGCATAAATTGTGTAAGGTCACCTCAAGCACGACAGCTGCTATTCAATTGTCGTTACTTGGTTTCAGTTCTTTGCCATTCGACCGATACGGCAAAGCTTTGCGTTGAAACACGCTTTGAGTATCACTTCAAGTGCTCGAAAAACCAAAAGAAAGATCCTTGATATGTAGCGCACCGTTCAAATGGCGAGGAAACTCTGCGCTTACTTTTACCCCAACGTCTGTTTCTCAACCCTAAGAAAGTAACTCATATGCTGGCATTTGGATTATTGAAAAGCTTCAGATAAGTGATGCCAAAAAGATGCGAAAGCGGCGGTGCTACTGCCACATACAATGCGGGGTAAAAACAAAAACAACTTGACCAGCTGAACTGGCCCGAATATTCTCGGCAGGCAAGAATAAGAGATGTCGCAGACTTTATCAAAGGGATTCTGTAGGTATTGTTTTTTGAAGTGGCGTACAGTGAAGCGTCAACTTCGTGTCCGTTTGTCCACAAAGAGACAATTTGTTGTCTGTAACCCAAATAATTTGGGAACCTCGTGTAACAACTTCGTTCACTAAATAATACGCTGGCAAACCGGCACCCTATAGTAAAAAAAAAAATGGAGGGCTCTTTATGCGGTGTCAAACCTGCATAGATACGCTGTTTTATCAAAGCTGTTCCAGAAGATGAGAAACAGTTTTTCTTGAATATTCTGGGCGTAATATATGCCGATTAGCACAAGTGACGAACGAAGTGGAAGAAACGAAGAGATAAGTTAATAATACCGAAGGGAGATAGAGATGAAGGATGACTCAGAGAAAGCTCAGTGACACAAAGGCTGAATGGTCGACCTGAGCTATAACTTTTTCTGGACCGTTACGCTGTAATAAAAAAGGTAAGCGGGGAAGAAAGCAGTGATAATGAAGAACAAAAGTGGGATACTGATGGACACTACGCCGGCCCGATTTATTTCGTGCCGTTGTGCCACAAACATAGTGAGTCACCAAAAGAACAAACGTGGCCCTCTCTACAATTCAGCATCTGCGTCTGTATAATGGCCTTGCTGGCTTTGTAGTTTTTCATTTTGATAGAATTTATATTGACACTCCAATTTTCGCCGTCATCGTGGGCATCGCCGTGTAACTCCGCATATACTTCGCTTTATGTGTGCTATTGGCTTATCCATGCCGTATTTGCAGATTATATTGCAACCCTATTCAATCCGCAAAGTTCTTCATGTGAAGTCTCATGATCTCGACTAAATTATTCCTCGGAGTTTTGAGAATGGCAGCCCGCAAGCAAATGTCGCGAAACGTGACATACAGAACGCATGCCTTTTATCTCAGATCTCAGATTACTAAATATTAAACGTGCAAACGACATCAATGCTTAAACGTGAAAGCGATGTTATTTTACTGGTGCGGCTGTTTGCGGGCAGCGCAGGGGCGCCTGTGTGACGTAATTACATGTTTTTAAGGCCCTGCTAAAACTTTTCAAGGGTGTCAGAAATTTTGGCGCACTCGCGCATGTCGCATCCGCGCTAGTCGAACCAACGTATAGTTAAAAGCACCCTACGGGAATTTCAAACGCGATGCCAAGTATTGCCGTCACAGTCAGTGTTTTTCCCTTAGGGCGAAGACTGCCCATTTTTTGGGATCCGGGTAAGTGAGGGGTCGCTTGGCTTGTCAGTCAGCAGTTGAGACGCCACTGTTTACAGCGCCTTAGTTGCGATAAACTATACACGATGTCGGCTAACAAGTTCAGCGTTCCCATTGTTACATATGTTAGTGCGTTTGTCTTGCCGGTGTCCTGAATCCTCGTCATGTATACAGCCGAAGCACCTCTTGTATGAGTTGCGAGCACCTGAAACGTTCTTGTCCAGTACAGAACACTTCGCGTGCTTACAATATTTTATATAATTTGCATTATGCTCTGAGAGATGTTTATTTTATTTACAATGATGGGAGCACTTGAACAAGAAGTGCCAATTGGTATTTTAATGGAAGCTGTGTTTCTTTAATGCTCTGAGTTTTAATAGTTAGCATGGAAAGAACTCAGCGCGGGAGCTAGTGCTGTTAAAAGCCGCAAGGGCAATTTTTTTTGCTGCTATTTTGTTGCAACACAGCTGCTATTTGCGAGTTCTGTGAGATAGCATTTTCTGAATTGCTGTAGGGTGGCTCTGTCTTTACATCCCTGCTAAAGTTGAATGTTCAAGCATGATGAGAGAAAACATTTAGGAAAGATACTTCAAAATGGGACTGCATTAAGGCTATATTTCCTTGCTTTTAGACATTTTCTTTTACTTTCTGGCCGCAGTTCATGCCGTTAACAAATTCAGTTACATTAGCCAAGTTATACCAACCAGTGCAAAGATGGGTCAGCAGCAATTCAAGAAGAAAAGCATTCGTTTGAGTTTCTTGCCAGCAATGAACTGCTTAACAGGCTTTCTTTTCGAACTAGTGCGGAAATCCGTCACGTGGAGGAAGTTTCACGGAATGTGGGCACCTTTAAAAACGCCTTTAACACCTGCGCCAGAAATTCGGCTTTTCTGGCGACCCAATGCGATCGAGCAATGCGCAAAATTGAGCCAGAACGGGTGGACGAAATTGTACGTCAACAGGAAACAGCGACACGACGTCTAGCTCTGGAGTTAGTTAAAGTCCACGCTGCAGCAATACGGAGCCTGGAAGACAGACATATGCCTGGAGCCAGTATGGGACAACAGTGTCGGTAGCAGCCTGTTGATCGAGGAGCGGGCAGGAGCCCTTAACATTCTAACTTACCGCAGGCGCTTCGACACCATTGTCGAATGCACACTGTGTAGGGCATGTGGCAAGGCAGATGAGGATGCAGAAGACATCGCCAGGCGATGTGCAAGTGTGAGAGCACACCTGCAGGAGGAGGCAACGCTCCGGAACGCGCTAGGTTTTCGTACAGAGGGGAGGGCACCGGGAACTTGGCAGCGGCAGCGACTAAATGACGCCTCGCCGAGTGGGGTACGCTATTGCGCCAGTAGGCCGTGCTGTGAGCAATGAAAAGGTGAAGTGACAGTGCGCGCTACGTTCATGCATTTACTCTTGTAATTCTTTTCTAATACTTTTATTTATCTATTCAGACCAGGGTAACAGCTTACCCACCCATCGCAAGGGGAATGGTCACAGATCATACTCGGGAACATTATCATTCATCCAAAAGTATTGCGAAGGTACAAAGGAAATGCATGCAGGTTTAGCATAAAACAGCTGAAGAGAAGTTCGTCCTAGCCCGAGGGACCAGTTATTTTCTGGGGCGGTATTTTCCCTACCAGCTGACATTCTTTTCATACCATCTGACAGATTAACACCTGCAGCCGGGCCAGATGGTGCAATGCAGATCAGCGAAAAATATGCGCACAGGAAGACACACATGAACAGCCGAGAAATACACAGGAAAGGCGCTATTAGCCCCGGTCCTGTGTTAATTGATGTAATGATGTGTCCTGCGTTGATTGATGTGATGTGATGATTAATGTGATTGATGATGTGGTGATGTGATTGATGTGATGATCAGATTGCAATGTGACAGCAAATTAATAACTCAAAGCACTGGGACGCGAATTATGGCAAATCAGTTCTGCGGAAGCACGCAAAGCGGAAACAGTTCTATGAATAAGTAAACTGAGAAAGTTCACCCAAATGCAGCAGCTCTCGCTTTATAACGTGCAGAGTGTGCACTCATTCACCGCAAAACGTGACCCTCAAAACGCACAGTTGAACTCAGCTAAACGGGTAGCAGAGTGCACTAGACCCATGAACACAACCCTCGAGGGTCCTGCGCCGGCATGCTCGTCTATTTCGAACAGTGGAGGCGAGAACGTTATGTTTCGTTACGCGTGTACAATGCTGCTGTATTTATGGAAAAGGTCAACATAAAAATTTCGGCCCATCTGAGTCAGCTATGACTCCCTATTTACGTGCACATTCTCGCATGCTGCCGTCAGCTTGCTTCTATTATGTTTATTTTCCAGGCAAATATCAACTTTGGGAAAAAAGAAGTGTTTCGTTCCAAAGGAGGGGCAGATGAGCATTGGATGCCAGACATCCACCGAATCTCCACGGCATGCACTCGGTACCTGTTTAGTATCGAGGAAAAGAGAAAGCAAAATTCCGCTGTAACATTTGAAGGCGATTGTAGGATAGATCCTTGGAAGACCCGTTGAAATATGCTACTGGGGGCACTTATTTGCTTAACCCAGTTGGTTAATGTGCGTGAGTTCGGTGACGTTACATTGCCTCTAAAACTAGACTGCGTTATGAATTGTCATGAAAATCCTTTAGGAGACCAGTTCGTGCACTGGTGTCTGGATTGGCCCACCAAGTCACCAACTTTGGTTATACAGTCTTCGGGATCGGCCCAGCTTACTCGGCCAGATAGCCGCCCACGCGAAGTGAAGGGGAAAGCGCCAAAGAAAGCTTTCCTTATAAAGAGAACGGAAGGAAACTTAACACGTAACGCTCAATATTTAGGATGTTATGGCAGTAACCGAGGATGGTATATGAAGCAGCCGGTGTTTCGGCTTTCGACGCTCTGAACGCATTGCACTGTCTGCTCCGTCAACGCAATAGGTGCCAGCTGGTCCAGAAAACGGGTATGCAGGAAGTGCGAATATGGGAGACCCAGGGGCCAAGCGTCCTCAGAGTAACGTTGTACGCGCTGACGCAAGGAAGATTTTGTCGCGCGATTAAATTCAGCCAAGAAATTCAGATTTTCTGATCAGTTTATATTGTTTCTACAAACTAGGCCTCCACCGTGCGCAAATGTCTATGGCTATCTGGTGCTGAGCACGAATTCGCGTCACTCAGGAACGTCATACACAGACTACCTCTGCAGTACTCCTCACTCAATAGAGAACTAGTTACCTGCTCCGCAGGTGACGCGGTTCGTCCTACTACTTCCTTTTCTCCTAATTACACTATAATACTTGCTTAAGCTAGCACAATTTCCTGTCTATAAACTATACGCCTTATTCCTGCTTTTTATGCATGCTTTCGCTCCGAGAGCTGGGCCTTTGTTTTCCTCCACGTTTTAACAACATACATCGCTACTGGCAGAATGCATTGACTACGCGCTTTTTGATGACTACTGGTCATCATTTGCTGGTATGGGCCACGTGAGCAACTAAACTTTTCTATTCACATAGAAATTCGCTTCTCATGACCCGGGTATCCTGTGATTACTTGGGCCAGATGTACGTGATTTCGCAGTGTTTCCAGAAGCTGACTGCCCATAAAGTACGCTTGCTTCTTTGCGAGCTGATCGAGCAATTTAGAAAATTTAAGTGAAAATGTGTGGTGGTTTAGAGGACAAAAAGCGCTGATGTCTTTACGCTGCGGTGCTGAATATTGAAACGCTTTAACTCACCTGTGGCAGTAAGAAGTATAATCAACAGAAACAGACCCATTTCATTCTTCGTGCGTTCCATGTTGTTTTTCTCCAAATTTCTGCAGTTTTTCTGCAGCTGTATATAAACAGCGCAATTTAGAGCCACTCGAATGAGCATTGACGGATTTATATGCAACAGGCTCATGTATGAACTAGCTGGAAGGACAGTATACACACGAGAGAAAAGGGAACGTCATGCCGAGGTTGACAAGCTGTTTTTCGTAACCCATCCATTTTGTGACAGTTGGAATTAGACTTCGTGCGTCTTTTAGTGGAGAAGTGAGTGTACACATATTAGTGGCTAGTTACGACCCAAGCGGTGGATCCCCTGTTCGAGCAAATGTCTAAACAAAGGGGAACTAGGCGATGAGAAAATCGAGTAGCAGTCACCACTAGAATTACCAGCACCGTCATCATGATCACATCATCATAGCTACCATAACTACAAACGTTACATTTGTACGCATTGTGGAAGCAAATCACTGGGACCAGTGTTTGCGCCGCGATGGGTGATACTTGCATATAAGAATGAATAATTATTCGTTTTACAGCACGTAAGCCATGTGGCTCTAAATTGCGGGCTGGATGCTGTGGGGGACAATTTGTTTACCTTTCGAGCATCATCATAGGTTTGGCACCTGAGCGAGTGTAATATTGTGGTGATCTAACGAAGAGAAGTTGATGTGTTTTGGTCTCTGGGAATCATAACGCGGCCAGAGTGTACGAGCAGTCTTGGTCCACGCCACCACGGGGTAGCTAAGAATGCCGTCATTCGGGAAGTCGCCGTGTTGTTAATGGCTGCCCAAGAACAGTTCTGCTCTTTGCTCAAGACGAGCGACTACAACCTACACTTGTCATGTTTAAGCGTAAAATAAAAACGAGACAAGCGCTGCGCAATCCTTAGCTCACGAGATGGTGAGAGGGGGGGGGGGGAACTAACCGAAACACGAAGTGCTTGACGAGAAGGCGCTGTATAGAGTCGACATCGTGAACAGAAGGCATTACATATTGGCTCACTCGAAAAGAAAGACCCGGCAGCTTCAATGAGTCGGCGCTGTGCGTTCTCGCAGGAGTTCCCGTCGTCTTATGTTGGAACGCTTACAACACCTATCTAACCACAGCAAAGAGAGTTGCAGTCTTCTAATTGCCCAATCACGAAAGAAAACATAAAGTGAATGAAAAAACCGCTAGAAGTCCCGATCAGCCAGACGGAAATTTCATTCAATGAATTATTGATCGGCGTGATCCTTCTTTCCATGTTCGTGAAACTGGAGGAATTCTGCTATCGAGGTTATACTAGTGCACCTTCGTCAAGTGCTTGCGTGTTCGCCGTTTGGAAAAAAAATAAACTAGACGAAATTTGGAGCTTACGTGGAGAAGGCTCTCGGAGAAGCAAAGCAATCTTTGCTGCTTAGCGAAGGGTTTTGAGAGGGCGGTGTGGGCGATTTGATGAAAATTATTGCCATCTGGTCGACAGTACTGCGTGCCTGTAGCAGGAAAGCGCACCCCTTCAAATAGCGACTTTGATGGTATGAGCATGTCTTAATAATAATATTTGGGGTTTTACGTGCCAAAACCACTTTCTGATTATGAGGCACGCCGTAGTGGAGGACTCCGGAAATTTTGACCACCTGGGGTTCTTTAACGATCTAAGCACACGGGTATTTTCGCATTTCGCCCCCATCGAGATGCGGCTGCCGTGGCCGGGATTTGATCCCGCGACCTCGTGCTCAGCAGCCCAACACCATAGCCACTGAGCAACCACGGCGGGTTAAGAGCATGTCTTTGTTTAGCACGTCGCCGAGTGAGGTGTTCCGTTGCTTACGCCATTTTTTTTTTGGTCAAAGTATCTCTGTGGATTTCATAATACTTTAGAAAGAGTATCCGACATGGAAACGAGCGAAAAACGAGACTATATTGTGAAACATGAGAGCGCCAGCCATTCTGGTTACTTAATTTATGCAGACTAAGTGCCCCTGATCATTCCTTCTCTTTCAAAGTAATTTCACATGTTACCGCATGCCGAAATTAGGAGTCCGAGCTGCCTCATTGATGCCTTGCACGTGATGTGTGTAATGTGTATTTGGTGCGGCACAAGAATGTAGCGGATATTGGACTACTCGGACTGGAGGGCGTTGGCATCGAATGGCAACTTTGGCCACGGACTACCGCGGGTGTGCAAATGAATGTACCTGAATTCAGGTAAGGGCATATTTTTCGCACCAATCTCGACGAGCAAAGTAGGATCTGCTTGCGGTGTGCTTGTAGCCCGTGCGATGAGATTAGGTATGGGTAAAGAAAATTACGGAATAATTCTATAGCATAATTTGCCGGTGATAAAAGTTGCGAGAGAGGCTCAGAAATATTGCGATACTGTTGCATCCTTACGGTTATCTCTTACATTATAACCGTTCACGCTGCACTAGGAACCATTGGAGTGAGGTGAAGATTAGACGCGCATTCTTCGGGTGCTGCCGTGTTCTTATTCTGTTTTCTTTTCGCTAAACAGGCCCCTCAACACACACACACACACACACACACACACACACACACACACACACACACACACACACACACACACACACACACACACACACACACACACACACACACACACACACACACACACACACACACACACACACACACACACACACACACACACACACACGCACACGCACGCACACACACGCACACACACACACACACGCACGCACGCACGCACAAATACAAACAATTAGTGTTCACCTGCTTTAATTACCCAGCCTTTTGCAGGCAATAAACATGGCTATGAAGTTGCGTAAGGGAAAAGAATAACCATAACGCCTTTCTTCCTTGTATTGATGTCTCCTTATCGAGCCTAGCTCCTTGCTCCAACAGTCAACAAGAGCTTCTTTTCCATTCTGCGCTTCTCGCGCTAAGTGTCTTGGAGCGTACTTTGCATCGAAGGCCCTGGTCTTCCCGTTACATGGTCCATCTGGTTCTGGTCGGCGCAGCCTTAATGTTGCGGGTTGTTCCCGAGTATCGGGGGGCGCTGCCCAAACTGGCATAGCTCACTGTTAATTTATGAGGATTGCTTCGCAATTGACCGTGGCGATCGATGTCGTTTTCGATGTTTTTTATTGTCACAGTGGATAACGTTCTTGGCCCGTTCCCTTGCTTGAATGGAGAACATTGTTGGTAATGGCGCCTGAAGCAGACACCGTCTCTTAGTGAAAGTGAGCTCTCGTTCACGCCACGCTGGGAGACATTTCTCCTTGCACTTGTTCTTTGTCGGTGTCTGTACCTATTCATGCGTAAGATTAACAGCATGAAGTTTACAGTTTACGAAATGCGCCACCGTGGCAGAATTTCAGCCGCACCAAAAGCCTCCAATAGAATCAGGTGTGAATCAGACTAATTGCGGCATCTGGCTTCAGGTTACGAATTCTATAGCTACGACATCGGAAAACCCTATGAAGCAGCTGTATTATTCGCGAAAAAAAAAACTTGCTTTGCCTAGGACATCTGTTTGTTCTTTTTGCTGTTTTTAAAGGTAGAGGATAGGCGCACGTTGAGCAACCCCAATAGAGGAAATTCCTAATACTGCAGCTTCATCCCGACCGCAAGAACACAGCATCAATCCAGGTTCATTCTACGGTAGGGGTGCGGTTAAAACGCATTTTCCCGCTTTAAGTAATGTTACACATACGCCACCATGGGTGTCAGAAGCAACAACCATCACTTGTGAAGCTTGGTTTGATGCATCAATTCCAACACTCAACATTTAAGGAAAAATAGGTGTCACCACGACTCATTTGCTTTAAGAACGCACGCGCCATGCGGAAGTGGTCAGTTTGAATACCGCCAATCATCGCATGCGGGCTTTTCTTTCAATTTCATGCCGTTTTTATTATTAGGGGTCCTTTATCTCGCGGGTGGAAAAAAAACCCGAATATTGACGGATGTCAGCGCTGACACCGCATGTGTCGCCTCAGTTATCGTAGTAAGCCTCAAAGGGCAGCCGCTGCGATGCTCCGTTGCAGGTCAGGGTATGTGCAGCGCCTCTTCCAAACTGTGACGGAGGCGGAAGGTGTGGAGTAGTGCATTCATGTTTTTAAACAGGATATCTACATGCACGTAGACAGCATAGCTGGTGGACAGCTCGGACTTGCGGAACATCGTCGTCTTCGTTCCGGAGATCGCTTTGTAAAAGTTTGAAAGTTATCATAAATTTTGTCCCCATTTACCTTTCGATATATCTCCAATAAATAAAGCAATTATTTCTGTTGCAATTTTTTTTTCATTTCCTTTTGACTTACACGCTTCATTTCCGACGATTTCCCAGAGGTTTACAAATTCGTACTCCACCTTGACTTAGGTGCCCATTGCTGTAGGCGGTCTGCACCTAATCTTTAATTTGTGGCGAACAGCTTCCCCGCAAAACAACGTTAGAAAACTCAGGTGACTAGCATTTAGATTGCATGGGTTTGCACTGACATCTTCCGAAAAGGGGACAATCTATGCTCTCATACTGTTTCTTGCCAGGACAAGGACGACATGCAGAATTTCCTCGTGTAATTGCAGGTCCATACGACATTTTTCCGAGGAAAGACCAATGTCTCCATCACTATGTTGTCCGCGGAACCTGTTTTAAGTGCCACCATTCCAGGCCCTGTTGTCTGCCTTGGCTTTGAGGCAACTGTGCTTACCTTTGCTGCAAGAGGAGCACGACGACTGCTTCAACGTTTACACTCACGGACTCGGTTTCATCTGCGAACCGCTCGGCCGCCGTTATCATATCGGTTTAATCAGTAACGGTCAAGTTGATGTTGTCCCAAATGACGAGATCCAATGAGCGCGCTCGTCTTACGGGAAATAACTAAGTAACTGACGAACCACCAACTCAATCGACTATGTTTCTTTTGCGATTTCAAGCTGTCCCTTCAGAGCTTGCTGTGAAGCCTACGGCACGAAATCTACGGCCAGTTAGTGCCTGAGATCCGGAAGGCTCGCCATTTGGCTTTCAAAATGGGCCACAGCATTGTTTTTCAATGGTTGCCGGGTTCAGATACCTCAGTCTATAACGGGCGTTGCAATAAAAAAAAGAAAGAAAAAGAAACGAAGCTAGGATTTTTGACGCCACTGTAGCCGATTGAAGCACTCTACGTCATTCGAACTATCATTTACGAATTCTGAACCCTTCCGTGTAGCCCCAGCTGCCACATGGCCTGTCCCGCTGCCATGCAACGTTATTGTGTCCCTTGTGGCAGGCTGGGGTATTCAGAGAGATCTATTCATGCTTCAGTGGAAGGAACGGCACACCTTCCTGTTGCAATTGCGTGACTGAAGAATCTATACCGAACCTCTACTCTGCGTCTGTGCCAGCAATGCTGACCAGCGCTTTCTACTTCACACCACGTCAGATCATTTGAATTCGAGAAAATTCACGGTGTCAAAACAACTTGCTTAAGATGTACTGGTGGGCTAGTTTGTTAATGATGATGGAATATGCAGCGCACTTCGAAACAAGGACGTTACACGGAATGAACAACCACGGTTCATTCTGTGGTTGTTCACCTTGTGTTAAGTTCTTGTTTCGAAGCGCGCTGCCATATTCGTTTAAAAAGTATTGGGCTGGGGTAACATGCGTCACAAGCCTAGAAAACGGTACGTGCATTGCTGCAGTTCCTGGAGTTCGCTGACTTTTAATGAGCGAATAAAAAGTTTTTATGTGCATCTCCGGTTGAAGCGTCACCTTCAGTTTTGTTCTGTGCTTTCATTTTTTTTATCCCCAAAGTCTCTTTTCTCTGCATAGGGTAGGAAATTGAACTTGCATCTTGTTTAACTCCCTGCACTTCCTTGAGTTTTCTCTCTCTCTCTCTCTGACACCCTTAGTGTTCACTGTCTCTTATAGACTGTAGTGAATTCAAATTTCCATTAGTTAGGTGTTTTTCCAAGGATTACTCCTATCAATTTCTGTCTACTGGTTACACAGAACCAGCCTCTGGAACTATTCCAACGCTGGACAAAGAAATCGTTTGGGCTCAATACGTGGTTTAACTGCCTCGTGTGCTGAATGTTTGCTGCGGTTAGCTCGAGCGCAAAAACTGGTTAAATCCATCGTTAAATATACGTTGGAACGCAGAATTCAAGAGGTAAGCAGGAATAAGAATGAATGGAGTTTGTTATCTGGCTGTTTACGGCAAGTGTGCTTTCACACGAACCTTAACGTGGTCACCTTAACGAACAAACAATGGCAGGCTCTGCCTGGCCATGTTTGTGCTTTTCTATGTCACAGTTTCAAGAATTTGACAACGATCTCCAAGTGACTAAATATGTTTTTATTATCCATAGCTATGGGCGTATTTAAGGATTGCGGAAAGATCGGGCATGCATTCTTTCTGGCAACTACCTGTGGTATAAAATCTGTTAGCTTTCGGCCAATATTGGTTATTCCTCAGGAAGGTGGTCGTTTTGTTACAAGTGTCGTGATTAGCATCGTAAAAGTACGAAGAAAACAATCTCCAGCCATGGTACTCTGTTTGAAGCAAGCATGGTGAATCCGCTAGAATAAAAGAAAAAATAATCAAAGCGTGAGAACAATGTAGGAACATGTGACAAAGCGAAAACGCATGACACATTTTGGGGTCTGCTCTTGTGGGCTTATCTTGCATCAGTTAATTTGCATTTTCTGTGAATCTAGCTTCTCGCAGTGTGAGGTACTCTTTCTGTACTAACGAGATCTTGCAGATGTGGAACGTGCAAGTGAAAGATTAAATCGCAAGCGTTCAGATAACGACTTCCACATTTTTTTTAATAATGCTACACGAACTCGCTATCATGTTTACCTACAAAAGCTCGATAATAATAACATGGTTTCGTTTGTAGAAACGAGGCTCACTTTATCTTGGCGATGGTCTATGTATTAGGGGTCCAAAATTGCGGCACTGAAAGAGTGGAGTAACCTAGGCGCTACGACGCACGTGCCAAGCTGAATTTTAAACGTTAAACCCTGAAAAGTAAAAAAAAATTGTGGATGCTTAAGCTTCTTCTTTAAGAGAGGAGCGCGATAGCATTCACAGATCACTGACTGCTAGTAACCCTTCCCTGCAACTGCAGCTTATGTAACCGTAATGTTTACCGGGAAACACTGGTTCCGAACGCCATTCAAGAGAGCGAGAATTATGTAAGAAACGCGGCGCGGCCTCTTGCGTTCGCCGATCCTGGCGGTAATGCACAGTGCACAGCCGCGCCAGAAAATTACGTCATTTTCAGGTTGCTCCCATTGTTTCGCACTTTTAACATTTCAGTCTGAGAAGAATTAACATAAAAGGATGCACTGCCACTGTTCTGTTTCAAGACATTTCTGTGGTAGTGTTGTGGTGTGGCAATATAACCAGCATATAACGCACGCCATGTAGCCGGGCGTGACATGTACATATACCTAAATATATGCGGGAAGTTTCGCTCACGGGGATGCCGGCGCCGGACACGGACACCGTATTTTCAGCGACGCGGGGCCCTTCAAGCTATCGCTTTCAAGCGACTTCTTTTTCTGAATACCATCACGCATACCGGATAAGTGGATATAGACTAAGACATTGCGAGAAAACCGGTTTAAACGTCGAGTATCTTACTTGGCGATTTTCATTCGCCGTTCCATTATTCTGAGTAAGATTTATTTATATGCATTTTAAGCAGTAAGGACATGGGGAATGATATGAAGTGCTGTGCCACACGTCTCAAACATGATTCGTTCGTTTATGTTACGTCATAGGCAAGCAGCTTATATATATAGTTTGCTGTCACTGAAATAAAGCAGTGCGGTACGCGCTCTTGGATCGTCTCCGTCACTCTGTCACCCGCTACAAGAGGGAAGATGCACGAAATTTTCGGATTTACCTAAAGGCTTGCCTGAAGTCGCGCCTATAGTCACAAAGTTCTAGCGCAGCTTTCTATTTTGCTCTAGTCGACTCACATATGCTAATTTGTCTTCTGACAGTGAAAAGTTCGAGAAGTCGTATGGTACCGCGGAAACTGAAGCAATTGGATACGGCGGCTAACATTTGTTACTGCTTCTGCTGGCTTCCCACTTACACTGGGAACATCAATACATGCAAGTATTTAACGCAATAGACTTATATTAGCGCCGAGAAATCTCTATTCGAGGATCTGAGCCTTTCGCGCCCAGCGTACCAATCTTGTATTCCTCGCTGACTGAGACAGCACGTGTGTCGTCAACCAGGGTTACTTGTCGGCATGTGATCGTGAAATCGTGTGTAGCGCGAACTAGAATAACGCGTGAGCGTCAAGAGTATCATGACTGTGTTTCCTCATAGTGGCTTCTCTACGCTACTATTTCAAGTCAGCACATATGGTTAGCTACAGACATTTCCACAGACGTACTCCAGCGTGACCAACGCATCAGAGCTATGACCGATACATCACAGACAGCGAAAGTGTGATCGTGTTCTCACACTTGCTTGCCGTAAGTATTAGGGATCTTCTTATTTTCCTAGATTTTTCTTAGAGATGATTCATTACTGACGCCTTGGTTAACGGCAGCTTCGGTGGTGCTCCTACGCAGGCTACGTTGTTCGACCATGACGTCAGCTTTCGCAGCCGCAGTAGTAAAAACTTCAGGCTGGCCTCTAACTTGGAGTCGGTAAAACGCGATGTCAGACACAGAAATTATGAAATGCAAACAAAAAAAAAACGCAGTAAAAGAAGACACACAGTGATGTTGTCTATTCGAGTGCTGTATACGCAAAGTAACATAGATTTTCTAATTAAAATGATTGCGTTTAAGAGAAAAAAATCCGACGCAGGGTTTCTTTCTGACTGTTCTTTGTATATAAAAGGTAAACAAATAGACTTATTCTTTTTTTATTTGCCCTTGACGCTCAGTTCGCTGCCCAACGCCACAGGTTTTGACCGTCGGTGCCCGAAAATGGTCGTGGAAGTCTAGTTAAAAACACCTTGCAGCAAATTGCAGTGGTTGTTCACAAATACAATTAAAAAAAAGAGAAGAAAAAGCGCTTTTGAATGAGAAGACATGCGAAATTTCTTAAGGGGGGTCTCCCACATACTTTTGTTCTCCTAACCACAACGACTGACGTGGCTCTCGGGGCCTGCATTCGGAAAGCTCAGATGAAAGGAGGAACGCGTGGGATGATGACAACAGTCTTTTCACTGACGCTCTATTATCTTGTGGAATCGCGACCAAACATGGAGGAAGCATGCTTGTCGAGTTCACCATATCCCCTATTGCACACTACACAACCATTGTCGCAGAAATATAAAGCAAAACTTGCTGTTAAAAAGATTGACCCGCGAGAAGCTGTTGATGTGCCCACTCACGTGCGCAGGTTTCCAGACATTCTTTGCGTGACCTGAAGCTGTTCATGTTCCCATCAGAGATTGACCACAGGAACTTGACGCATTTACCTGTTTCTTGGTCGTAACCGTAACGGAATTGAGCTCTGTCGCTATAGAGGTGTCCTTCTTGCGGAATTGCTTTGATAGGCAGAACACACGGGTTTTCAACAAATTCTGAAAAAGAGCCATTATAAGCACCCTAAGTAGGAAACAAAGGACAGAGTACACAGAAGGCCAGATAAAATACTGCTTGGGTTGGGTGTGTAATATTTCGACTTGCTCGATCGAAGGGGGTGGGAATTGCACCTTAGCTAAAGCATTCGAACGAGACGAGTTAGCTGCAAAAGCGTGAATCTCGGTTCCATGTATAGGTGGAACTTATACGGCTAGTTATGTTGCAATACAGTTGCGATTTGCCTGCGCATGAAGGCCGACTCAATGTTTCAGACGTGAGTTTTAACATGACAAATTGATCGTCCACTGCGCGGAAAATGATAGGTTGTTGTCAAGTTACGGTTTTGAAGTTTGTATGAAAAGGATATCCTTAAAATGTACATTTAATAATGCTTGAACATATTTCTAAGTAATAACTTCTTTATGGCCCCTTCAGCAGCGGTGATTACTTTCGTTGTGTGACGAACGATTGCTTTTGCAAGTCAAATAACTTGTGGTAAATTTTGATAAAAGATCCTGTCTGCTAGTTCTTTAGGTTAAGAAAGCGCATGTTGTCAACGTGTCTTTAAGCGCAGAAAAAATGGGTATTTTTATCCGAAGGACCAAGCATTGAAAATGACAAAAGTAGGAGGGCGATTAAACTGCCAGTTGAACTCGGTGAAAGACGGAAGTCTTTCTGGGCGACTTGGGGAAGAGGTAGAGGCGGTGTCGTGGCGTACGGCACTCGATCTCGTCACACCTCGCGTGGTGTGTGTGTGTGTGGGGGGGGAGTAGGAGGAGCGTTGGAGTCCTAACTTTGTGGACTGCACTATCTTTGTGCAGTCCACGTGCGCCACATGCAAGATCGATGAGACGCTCGCGCACATATCTGTCTGCCCGCGATATAGTGCCCAGAGACAAGTGCTGTGCAGAGTACTGGAGCAGTTCAATAATCGTTCACTATCCGAACTGAAAGCTTTAGGTGAGTACTCCCACAGAACATCCACGCTAACGCCTTGCTCGCGTTATCAAGATTCCTGCGCTCTGCGGGGCTTGACGATAGACTGTAAGAACGCCACCCCCTCCCGCTCTGTAGTGTACGCGGTTTGTTCGTGCTCGTCTCCATTTCTCTCTATCTCTCCCTTCCGCTCTCTTTCTCTTTTTATATCCCGTCACCCTTCCCCCAGTGGAGGGTAGCCAACCGGAACGGCCTCTGGTTAACTTCCCTGCCTTTCTATGCACCCCCCCTCTCTCTATCAATCTATCTATCTATCTTCGTGATCGGCACACATTTTTTAGACTGCACTCACACTTTCGTGCGTATGATAACGCGTTAATTTTAAATAATTTCCAGCGGTTGGTATGCCAAAACTGCAATCTCACTAACAGGCACGCTGTGTTGGGGGGGAATGTACCGAGGGCATGGTGGTTAAAGTATGGGCTTCTGGTCCAAAGTATCTCTGTGCGAATCCGACCATCGGATAATTTTATTGACCTATGTATCTAGAAAAGTGGCAGTTTCGCCACAAGGGCTTATCTCTAACTGTGATAGCAAGGATGAGCGTTCTGCGCAGATCCTCGGTCGATGTTATATGTATAGAAAAAATCGCTGCGCGTCCAGTCGTTTTTCTAGTTCTCTTTCTTTCTTTCCTCCCGTCAGCCGCCGCCGCCGCGGACGCGTGGAGGCGAGTGCCATGCGGTCACATTGATGTTGCCTTACCTTTGCATTCTTCATAACACTCGTTCATGGTATTGAAGGAATTTTCGCTACGGTAGCAACGTGGAAGATAGTATTCGCAAGTCTTGTTGTACGGGTTGAAGCGCACCTTTATTGGTCCTCTATAGCCACACCATCTTTCATTGTGGTCATGTCTGCATGAGCCGTCAATAAGGTCTGCAAGAAACAGTTTTTAAGGCTGGAGTCAAAACGCGTTTTTTCCGCCTGCTATATAAAGCCTGGATAGAGTTTACGCATACACTTGCGGGTTTTGCCACGTGGAGCATGAAAGCCCCAGTGATGGCAAAAATACTCCGCAGTCAAGCTTATCACGTGCACTGTGGCAAAAAAAGTTTGTCCCACACAAACCTTCTATCGTACACGGTTTTCAGCTCCTAATCCCTGAACATACAACTGTAGCTGTAAAAACGTGGGCGCTTAATACACCTCTCGTACAGCACGTACCAACCTTCTTTACGCCCTTTCAGTTAGGTTATCAAATGCAAGAGACAGCAAGTTCCACACTAACAGATGTGAACCCTGGTTGCGACTGCGCTAGAGCGCAACAGAGGGCCTTAAGATATTGGAATGTACGAAATCTTTTTCATTGTTATGTATGAAATCAGACCAACAGCTCTTAGTGTTAGATTAGCAACGTGTGGCGCTTGCAAATGAAAATAACCTTACAGTTGACCTCAACAATAAGATTCCGTACGTGATAAACTCACTAGTTTTCCGCAAGAAACATAACAGTCAAATATTAAACAATCAAGCTTTACATTGGGCCGACGTCATTGAAATGCACGACTGAGAGGACGTTTCTGTACAGTAGTCGACATTCCAGTACAGTTCCAATCTTTCTGAGCAATATTAGCTTGTCAGCAAGAAATATTGTTACGCTTACGGAACCTTTGGTTCTGTAAGCGTAACGAAAAGTCATTAATAAAAGCTGAAAACATTAGTAAGCCAATGCGAGAACCAACAGGACGCCCGAATATATTTGCACGGTTCATAGAAGCACTAGAAAACTTCACCTGGTTTCGACCCGATCTTTGAGGTAATTTTATAACCATGCAGAAAAACGTGAGCATAACCTATATTGCTTCAGTGTAAGTAACAGTAACGCAACGTGAAGAGAGGCGAGGTGCTCGATTTTGTTCATAATGTCCATGAGAAGAAGGAGAACTCAGGGGCTCAATTTTTTGTTCACCATGACCACATAAAGCCAACAGACAATGAATCGAAGGAAAGCGATGGGGAAATTAAGTGAGATCGTAATTGGAATGGTAGAAAATAATGAAGAAAAGGGAAAGTGAATGAAAACATAGCTTGTCGCCACTGGGAGCGGAACCTACAACCTCCGCACTACACTTGCGTCGCACTATCCTTTGTGTTACGACAAGGGCTGTCAATTCATCCACTAACTTGCGTATTTATGTTTATAGATGTAGCCCTAAGAGTAACCCCGCTAGCGCATTCAGAACCAGGGTGGGAGGATCTGGAATACCATTTTTAGCCCGATGGCATCACCTAACACATGATCTTTTAGGATAGCAGGTACATGCCTAATAATCCGCGCGTGTCACGCAATGACGTCAAGGCTGCCAGATTCGAGACCCTCGCAATGAATAAGCGATCGAAGTGCATTGACCCTCGTCTCGTAGGAGTAGAATTAAGCTACCTTTCGCGCAAATAAATTGGCGCTTGAGGCCTGAAAACGTCGTTTTCCCGAAAAATGTATTTCTCCTTAGTTCTGAACTGTTATGAACCCGTATGAACCGATTCAAACTGATTAGAACCATAATGATTTTGCTCCGGGACGAAACCTGAGCCGAAGCACAAGTTATGGATAAATTTGCACCCAAATCTTAACTGAACCTCGATACATTTCGGTCATTCACTCTATTATAGGAGTCAGCTCTACAGTATTTTTCAACCGTGGCGTGCTTTGTAGAGACACAGGCACTGATGTGTGCAGACGCACGTACAGAAACCACCAGCGTCATGACACGTGCGCCGAAGAGAAGGAGGCGCGAACGCGCCCACTGATGCTAACAGCTTTCAACAGTCGCGGGCTTCTCGGCGTTCTTTAGACGTTTGGGCTTTCGCCACGATTTTCGCCACGATTTTCGCCATGGTTTTCGCCATGATTGTAGCAACGACATGGTCCGGCGTCTGGCGCGCGCGTTCCGACCAAACGCCCAGCTTTCTAGTTGGATATGTGAGAAAAAATAAAAGTTGGCTCTTTACGTGATCCCGGTGTTACTCTTCAGGGGTCTTGGCGAACCCGAGAACCTGCATTCCCCGAAAGCTTTAGCGCCTCCAGGAGTCTCAGTAACTGGTCCAACGTCTTTACTTCCGGTCTGTCTGAATTAACTAGGCTTTTTTATTGCTGGAAATTGAGGTGCATTACTTGAAGAGAGTCGTACGCGCCGTATTTAGGACGGAAACTTGTTGTGACCCTTATTCAATTGGTACAAGATTATATATATATATATATATATATATATATATATATATATATATATATATATATATATATATATATATATATATATATATATATATAATATTGCTACAGCGTGAGCCGGGCGAGCAGAAGGGGAAGAAGGACGTTAGCTGGTGCAGCCTCGGGTCGCCATCTTGACTTCGTCATGAATCTCGTCCCTTAAATAAAGCCGGATTAACATTAACCGTAACAGTTTTGTGGTGGAGCAGCGGGGTACTTCGACCAAGACGACGGAGCTGCTGCAGCAAGTACCACGCCGGAGCCGACGCCTCGCTCGACTGCCCCCAACACCACTGGAGATCCCGATGTCCCACAGCGGTGACCAACAGCCTTCTCTGGCAGCTCCAGTGCGAACAAACGGCGCCTGGATGCATCAGTAGGAGCCCCTCCCTTTCTCAGGAAAATTCGGCGAGGACGTGGAGGAATGGCTCACCTACTACAAGCGTGTCAGCAAGTACAACGGCTGGAACTCCACGGCTCAGCTCGACAATGGGGTTCTGTTCCTCACGGACACTGCGATAGTGTGGTTCGAGAACCATGAAGATATCGCACAACGTGGGACAGCTTCGTTACTCACCTTACAGAGTGCTTCGGCGATTCCACCACAAAAAGGAAGCGGGCAGAGCAGACATTGCTTCAGCGCGCTCAAGTCCCAGGTGAGACCTGTACTACGTACATAGAGGCAATCCTGAAGCTTTGCAGAACGGTCAATGCTCGAATGTCCGAAGAGGACAATGTTGGACACCTTCTCAAAGGCATAGCCGAGGATGTGTACAATTATTTAATCGGAAAGGAGAGTCTCGCCTCGGTCGCGACCTCATCAAGCATTGCCGCACGTTTGAGGCCTTGAAGCTGCGCCGTATCACGCCAAAGTTCGACAGGTTAGCAAATGTCACAACGGTGGCAAGCGTTGAAGACAGTGACAACTACAGTTTTCAATTTGACCTTGCGGCGACTATAAGGCAAATTGTCCGCGAAGAACTTGAAAGACACACCAAAGGGGCGGATGTCGAACAGCTTGGCTGCGCTCCCAACCAACCTCAAGAACATACATCTGCTGTGTCCGCATTGTCTGCCATGCAAGGCGTTGCAGAGTGTAGAGTCCATCAGCTGCGACAGCACCGACGTACCTTTCCCAACAACATGGCGCACGATCAACGAACTCGTCGAGCTACCACCACGAATCGGAATTCGGAAGATCGCGTTTATTATTCGCAGCGTCCCAGGTTTGACCTCGAGGTTTACAACGTCGGTCGCGCATCGCCTGTGTGTTACAGCTGTGGCGCCTCAGGACACATTGCTCGTTTTTGTCGCCGGCCCCGACAGACAACAAGATATGGCCCACCACCAACTTGGCCTAATTTTGAACGTGACAATTATGACGACCGTTGGCCGACAGACCCTGATACTGCAAACACCACAGGCGCGCCACCCCGGAATACCTTCCGTCAATATAGTAGAAGGAGTGGCTCGCCAGCTTCAGACCGCAGCCTGACGCCCCCAACCAGTCGCGAACGCCGTTCACCTTCACCACGGCGACGTGCTGCGTCACCACCGCCGTCGGGAAACTAGCCGGCGCGGCCGATGGAGGTAAGGTCGCCGGACAGTCTGTGTCTCTGCGAAATACTCCTCTGCCTATTGTGATGGTGAAGAACAAAGTGCGTATGTTAATTGATAGTATACCTGCAACAGCGTTAGTGGATACTGGTGCTACCGTTTCCGTCATGAGTGTGACTTTCAAAAGAGGCTGGGTCGGAAGGTTATGTTCCCGTGGAATGCTGATGTGACGTTTCGTGGTGTCAGTGGAGAGTGCCTAGTTCCCCTTGGTATTTGTGTTGCAAGTGTTTTCTTCAGAGGAGAAGATGTTAAAACAGAATTTCTCGTACTACCGCGCTGCACTCATGATGGGATTCTCGGGATTGACTTTCTTCAGGATTGTGGTGCATCGGTTACCTGTGGCACCGGCGAAATTACTTTGAATAGCGCGCTTCTCGTCACCCTTGCCGACACATCCTTACAGAGAAAAACTATTGCGTTGTTTCCAACGATTTGCTGCTACCGCCTTGGTCGCTGTCACGTATCCTTGTCAACTTCGCTGCTGCCGACCTTTCATCGTTTGACGCGCAAGTCCAGCCACTTTCGTCGAGCTGCGCAAAGAAAGATGTACTTGTACCACGTTCTGTCGTGAGAGTTGTGAATGGCGCCTCAAATTTGTGGGCTTTCAATGGTTCTTGCGTCTCTGCTGTTCTTCCGCGTGATATGAAGCTCGCGGAATTTGACGAGATTACTACAGCTACATTACAGTTCTAAGCGAGGAGGAGCAGTCTCATACAAGCGATCCTCAACAAAGCACTTCTGAAGAGCAGATCCTATGGATGATCAACAAGGCGCTGCCCTCACACGACCACCACGCTCTCGCACAAGTTTTGTGGGCACATCTTTCTGTATTAGATTTGACACAAGGCGACAAGCAGGCTTCACTCCCACGTTCTCGTGCTCGCCACAGGATTGACACCGGATCTGCGCACCCCATTCGGCAAAAGCCTTACCGCGTTTCTTCAACAGAGAGGACAGTTATTGCTGAACAGGTGAAAGACATGCTGCGGAAAAATGTTGTTCAAGAGTCCTCTAGTCCGTGGGCAGCACCAGTAATCTTAGTACAGAGGAAGGATGGATCGTGGCAGTTTTGCGTTGATTACAGGAAACTGAATGCAGTCACCAAAAAGGATGTGTATCCACTTCCTAGAATTGATGATGTCATTGATTGTTTACATTCCGCTGCCTACTTTTCATCACTGGATTTGCGATCAGGGCAGATACCCATGCACCCAGACGATAAGGAGAAAAGGGCCTTCGTGACACCAGATGGTCTTTATGAATTTAACGTTATGCCGTTCGGTCTTTGTAACGCGCCAGCAACATTCGAACGATTCATTGATACTATACTCCGAGGACTTAAATAACAAACTTGTTTGTGCTACCTCGATGATGCGGTGATTTTTGGCAGCACATTGAATGAGCATAACAGCCGTCTCAGTCTTGTTCTGGATTGTATCAAACAAGCCGGCTTGATCCTAAATTCCAAGAAATGTCGTTTCGGAGAAACCGAGACGTTAGTACTTGGGCATCTGGTCTACAAAAATGGTGTGAGGCCAGATCCACGGAAGATTGAGGCAGTCAGCTCCCTCGAAGCACCGAAGTTAGTGCGGGAGTTGAGGAGTTTCTTGGGCCTGTGCTCGTATTTTCATCGCTTCGTCCCAAGATTTGCCGACATGGTGTACCCCTAACATGTCTTCTACAAAAAGCCGTCCCTTTCAACTGGACATCGGCTTACGACGACCCGTTCCGCCAGCTAAAATTTCTACTAACGTCAGGGCCCATATTACGTCACTTCGATGCATCCGCACCTACGGAAGTGCACGCTGATGCCAGTGGCATCGGCATCGGTGCCCTACTAGTGCAACGTCATCAAGGAGCTGAACACATTGTGGCTTATGCTAGTCGCTCTTTGACTAAGGCGGAACGCAATTACACTGTGACCGAGCAAGAATGTTTGGCAGCTGTTTTCGCTGTCCACAAATTTCGGCCCTGTATCTACGAACGCCAGTTCCCTATCGTTACTGACCACCACGCGTTATGCTGGTTAATGAATCTCCGTGACCTGAGTGGACGATTTGCACGTTGCTCTTCGACGGCAGGAGTACGACTTCGTTATTTCCTACAAGTCCGGGCGTCGCCACGCAGATGCGGACTGTCTCTCCCGCCTTCCTCTGACGACGACGGAGTGTGACGAAGAAAATTTTGATGACTGTTTTGCTCCCATTTCTTCTACATTCCCAGACTCGACGACTTTGCAAGCAGAGCAGGAAAATGATTTTAGTTTGGAACCTCTATTTGTAGCCGCATCGCGTCCTGGAGCCACTGGCCGATTTTGTGTCCGCGACGGCCTGCTTTACAAGACCAATTATTCAGCTAAAGGCGCACGCTTCCTTCTGGTGGTGCCGCAGAGTCTGCGAACGGACATAGTGAGAGCCATGCACAACGATGTGAACTCTGGCCATCTAGGATTCATCAGAACTTTGAACCGAACACAGGAGCGTTTTTACTGGCCAAAAATGCGGGACACAGTCAAGCACTACGTCGCCAGTTGCGAACAATGTCAACGCTACAAGCGCCCTACGACCTCTCCGCCAGGTCTTCTCCAACCTCTGCCGCCGCCTCGCCTGCCATTTGAACAAGTGGGTATCGATCTTCGGGGCCCATTTCCCCGATCATCTAGCGACAACCGATGGGTGATCGTATGTGTCGACCATCTGACCCGTTGCGCGGAAACGGCGGCCGTAGCATCTTGAACAGCTGCGTCCGTTGCGACGTTTTTGCTTCGATTCATTATTCTTCGACATGGTTCCCCCCGTGTCATCATTAGCGATCGCGGTCGTCAGTTCGTTGCGGACGCCGTAGAAGAGCTGCTTCGTCTCTGCAGTTCGCAGTTCCGTCATTCAACGCCTTATCACCCTCAGACGAAAGGGCTTGTAGAACGTACGAACAGAACTTTAACTAACATGCTGGCCATGTACGTATCTTCCGATCACAAGGACTGGGATGACGTACTCCCCTTCATCACCTATGCTTATAATACTGCAAAGCATGAGACGACCGATTACAGTCCTTTTTATCTCCTTTACGCACGTTCACCGCTAAGCTGCATTGACACTATACTACCGTTTGATTTTCACAGCGAGTACTCTGTTGCCAAGAAGCTTTGCCTTGCCGAAGAAGCCCGGCGTATCGCTCGTCTTCGTACTGTGGCATCGCAACACCGATCGAAAGAGCGCTATGACAGCCGACACCAGTCTGTCTCGTACGCTAAAGGAGACTTTATGTGGTTGTAGACTCCGGAACGTAAACGTGGCTTATGCGAGAAGTTTTTACCCCAGTACACGGGCCCATTCGTCATTGTAGATCGCTTGAGTGACTTGACGTACGTGGTGGCACGCTTGATGTCCGCTGGTCGTCGGTCTAGCCGGCCTTAGTTAGTACATGTTGCCCGTCTTAAGCGGTTTCACCCTACGCTTTCTGAGTGACTGGGACTTGCCCAGCGGGCTTCGTCTGGCAACCGGGGATTGCTACGGCATGAGCCGGCCTAGCACAAGAGGAAGAAGATGTTAGCTGGTGCAGCCTCGGGACACCATCTTGACTTCACCATCAATCTCGTCCCTTAAATATAGCCGGAATAATATTAACCGTAACAATATGTATAGATATGTATAGATATGTATAATATGCACATATATGTATCGATATGTATGTATATACGTGTATGGATATGTATTTCCCTGGTGCTTCTAAAATGTCGATAATATTCAGCGTTCGGCTTCATTAGAGCGAATCAGTGTGGCCACAATTCATACCTAGTTTTACGAATATTTGCAACATCTTTTCGCTAGTTCTCCAAATAAGACGAGTGAAATTTTTCGTCGCACAGAAATGCCTATCGACGCATTCAAAGCTACCTTCTACTGCAGCAGCGTGCAGCAAAAGTTCATTTCAAAATGCGTCTCCTACCACGCACGCTATTGTCGCGCACGGAAATAAAGCAGCCCGGGAGACTCAAAGATCGCCCTTTCAGCGACCTTTCTTGCAGGCGAAAACGCCTAGCTGAGCTGCACCTTTTACAGGCACCCTTTATTTATCTGTTCTAGTAAGTCGGTCGCTGCCACTTACATACATTTCCTAGATACAATGCGAGATACAGTGTTTTTCGGCGTTAAAATGTACCAGTTCCTCATCAGAAGAGAGAATTGCAACCTCAGGGTAAGAATAAATGTATTTAATTTTTCTACCTGCTTCTGGCAGTTATGTACCATTGCATGTTTTTTTGGCTTAAACGAAGGAGTCCGACATAGAGATGCAGGAATTCTCAAAGAAGCGTACATCGTAGTTCAAGTAACCTGTAAAAATTCACCGACGATTACGATCCAGCCTAATGCGCAATAATGCTGCTGTACACGTGTTTTCATTTCGCGCTATATTCGCTCGCGGGGACAATCTGTCTCATGCGGCACGTTGAAAACGGAACGTAGTCTGGCGTGATTGACTCGCTAATCCAAAGATCACGAGCGGCAAAGCGTCGGTGACGCGTGGGCGCGATTCACAGCAGCCGCGCAGAAAGATATCCAGGACTACACGCTCCACTCTGGCGCCATCTCGTAGCCATCGCCGCCGCAAAGCCCCTCTTGCTCAGCACTACGATTTTATTCTCCCGCTTTCGCCATGCCCTCCTCCTCCACTTTCCTCTTCGCGCTCTCTTCATTCTCGCCGCCTTTCATCAGCCGCTACGCTCCGCGTTCGCTCTTACATCCTTAGATATGCTCCTGAAGTACTAAAGCCCCAAACAGACGACACAAGAAGAGACACGAACGACCGCTCGTCCGTTTCTCTTCTTGTGTCGTCTGTTTGGCGCTTTAGTACTTCAGTAACATGCACCGACTAACCCAACAAAAAGTTCCGTTAGACATGCTAGTTGGTTCCGTTACGGCGACACTGTCCGCAGGAACGGGTGCCCAGGAGCTGTGCTAGAAAATGTGCTGCCCTTGTGTTCAGTTGACCAATGCATTGCACGTTTGAATGCAGCGTCGGAATAAAATGAAATGATGGGGATGAGGAGATATTGGTGGGTTATTGGTTGGTCATCGTCTGGCTGAACGCAGCGCAGCTGTGGACACAAGCATGAACTCCAAAATAGAAAAAACCCGTGCCCTTGGCTTTCTCTCTTGGTGTTAATTACAAAAGCGAGCCGTACTGAACACAGCGCCCTAGTTTCTCGTACTAATGTGTTCTGCAAAAGAGGAACCAGAAGACACTTGCATAAAAATGGGTCTGAAATTACTTGCGTCCGGGTCTCTTTTACAGGAGGTCCTGCGAAGGAATCGCCCCTACAGGCACACATTTCGCGTTTGTTACCTTCCGTATCATTTTTGTTAACCCTAAAAGTTTCAGTCTCAAGGTAGAACGCACAGAGTGCATAAATTTCTTCTCAAGGTTGTCGTGAAGCTCTCGTTTACCACTTTCGGAATATGTCTCACATACGTTTCGAGCCAGGTTTACATAAACCTCGAACTGTGCACTTCAGAATCGGGGAGTCCTCGTGAATACTTGTTCTAGATGAGCATGCTCCCGCACATCTACCGGCAAACGATCACGAACACTGGTGCCCTTGCCAGGCTGCGTAAAACTGAGAAATATAAATTAAAACAATGCCTAGAGCTTTAGAAAAAGAAAGCGTAAAACGATCTCTTTAGGCTGCGTTGCTGAACGCTATAATGCTTTAACTTACCTGCGGCGGTAATAAGTATAGCGAGCAGAAATAGATTCATTTTCTAACTGCACGAATATCACGTTCTTTTCATAGGAATGGAAAGCCATGGCTTTACAGCTGCATTTAAAGAATGCACTACAGAGACTTCTTCCGCAGAAGGCAGGCAACGGCAGCCTTTTAGTGCAAGCCAGTGACACTTCATTCGACTGACTTTTCATAGAAAATTATTTGACTGGCCTGAGGAATTGAGGTCAACGAAAAAAAAAACGAGAAAATGCTATGCACGTGAACGCGGGCTCAGGCAAGTGGCCAATGAACCATGTAGGAACGACAGCCCACAACCCGGACGAAAAAGAACGTGACGCTGGCAGGCTCTCTTTTATCACCTTGCCATTTCCTGACATTTGCAACCAAAGGCTTCATTCCTCTTTTGACTGAGAAATGACTTCAAGCATACAGTGGCTGCTTAACAAAAATGAGTTCTATCCTGTTGTTGAAGCAATATAATCTCTACAATAGACGTACGTCGCGGAAATACTTTACGATGAGAGAAAACATCGAGCAGAAAGTTTGGAAGTATGATTATCAAAGTCAAGCGCACAAGACTAGAGACGTTAAATCGCCACGTCCTATGAGTGATGATGGGACTTTCACGTTTTGCACCACTTAAACATCGGTACCGTGGGAGAAAGGCTCTAATCTATTGTCTTACCCGCAGTACAGCTGGCCACTCGATACTTGTCGACATTCATTACGACGCCGTTGACGTGCCCGACCACCTTCTTTCCCATCCGCTTCATGGGAAATATTTAGTGTGTATAACCAACCAATTGTAACCACGCAGGGCGTAGCCCTGGGGGGGGGCGATCTAATTAAGCTTCAGCCCCCTCAGAAATTTTTTCGTGCAGCCATGCACCGCCGACCAAAACAACCCGTGGCACAGGAAATCATTCTTGATTTTGCCTAGGATGTCTTTTTCGCGCTCAAAAGGACACATCAGCGCGAACATTGCGAACTCTGCCTGGATTTTGTGGCAACGCCCATGCACCTGGATTCACATAACTCAAGGAACTCCATCCGAGCACTAAGTGTCTAAGGCGTTTTGATGGCGAGTGGGTTCGACGCGGCATCGCGCCGTGGAATCTACGGAGGGCATGAATTTGAATTTCGAATCTTTATGGGTAAGAAGTTCTTATAATTTTTTTATGCGAAAGGTGCATTGACATTTCCAAAAGTCCGGGTTTAGACTTTCAGTTCCGGAACATTGTTCTTATAAATAGAACATTGTTCTGTTCATTGTTAAGAACATTGTTCTTATAAACACTCGGCGCCAAAGGTGCATTGACCTTTCTAATGTCGTCCATCGGACCCTACAAAGAGACAAGCCAAATACACGAAGTGTCAGACACGTTTACAAAGCGCGCAGCGAGGTCCGATGAGACGAAGCGCTGTGGTGGTTTATTTGTGCCGTCTTGTGACCGAAAAAAATATCCCCATTGTTTTTCACTTGCCCCGGAGCATCCATGTCAAGACAACAAAGCCAGCAAAGTTAACTACGTTCTTATTTATTTTGTATACTTTTATTCGTGAAGACACATAGAGCCTCTTCAATTTTGTTGTTCTCGCTACTCGCGGGCTGCGAGAACCAGCGAAAGCGCATGGGTTTTTGCTGCGCCGTCATCACTGGACGAGTGGATTTTGTCCTGGCCGAGGTTTGGATGCTTTCTGGCTAGCAGAAGAGAAAAAGCAACAATGGTCATCAATGGTCAACAATGGTTCCCGCCGCCATCTCTGCGGGAACTCGACGGATTGCAACGTGTTCGCTTAGGCGCAACCTCTCCAGAAAGTCCTGTCTCGCCGGTGTAGGATACCAAGCAGCATGGCTAGGGTTCGCTATGGGCCAAGCGTCTCACGTTTTTTTCGAAATTCCTTTGGTAGTCACATTAGGTGCCCAAAGAAGGCATTCGATTGTGGCCAACATGCTTTAGTTTGCGTTTTTTTTCATGTCGGTGCCTCCGCCCCACAAAAGAAAAAAAGAAAGACTTTACGGCGCAGCGAATTGTCGCATGGCGAAAGTTAAGTTTTGTTACTTCTCAGCGGAAAGCAATGGGCTCAGCCTCGAGATGCTTCAGTTGCCGGATACTCTTATTATGTTATTGCTATAGCCATTGTATGGACACTCCAGGCGCATTCCTGCCTTCGCCGCCATGTTTCGTATAAAGTGCAAGAGTGATAACATCGTGACCACGCGCCGCACACTTTATGCGCGTGTGAAAGCGTAAGGGAGGGGGGGGGGCATTCGTGAGCCGACGATGGTGTACGCAAGGAAGAAAAGCGGGGAGGAAGCGCGCCGCCTTCCGTCGTGCGCGATGCATCACGGGGAGTGGCGAGAGGGGGGGCGGGCCTTTGTATTCTGTGGTCTGTAAATCTGTGATTGCGCAACGTGTTTATTTGCCTCGTTTGACGCATTATATGCAGTGACTTTTGGTGTGACTTTTGGTTAGATACGTAGAATAATTGGAGATTTATACGCATGTTTAAATAGGTTGTTGCCCCACAGGGTCTGCATCAGCAGGCGTTTGGTGTGTTGCGACACCACGTACCCGAGCACACGAGGGTTGGACCCTCCCGCGTGTAGCCGTGCGCGGCTTTGCCGTGTCCGGGGAAAGGGGGATCCTGGGGGTTGAGCCGATGCCGGGTGTTTGGACCTTAAAGGCCCCCCGGCGGAGGCAACACACCCCTTTGGCCTCTGCTTCACGCAGACGGTACCTCCAGACTGACCCATCTGGAGGAAACCGGCAGTCGCCTTTTCCTGTCTCTCTTCCTACAACCTTCGTCTTTCGCTTACATTCCACCTTTCCTGTCTCCTTCTCTCTTCTATTCACTTCCTTCTTCTTGACAGCAAAGGTTAACCCTATGTGGCTATCCAACCTTGGATACACCCTATTCGGTTATAGTGGCGACGTACGACTGGCGTCGTGCAGACTTGTATGCAAGCTCTGCCGCGTCCCCTCATTGGGCTCCGTGGTGGGCGGTCGGCGCTGTTGGCGAATATTTATATATTCTCATGAAAACTCCTTTCCCTAACTTTCCTGATCGCCCTGAGAAACGAGGGCGCAACGAAGATGTCTTCAGGTGTTTTGGCAACAGATTGCAAAGCTTTCCCCTATTCCACGTCATCCATTCCGACATACCTGAAAACACGATGAGAATGATTTCACCTTTCCTAGTTTCAAAATGTCTTACCGAAGCACTTGGCGCAGGTTACAAGGCATCAAAGATGGCTAGTGGAGATCTCTTTCTGGAAATCCGCGATGCAAAGTAACATGAAAGCCTTCCTAACCTAGTTAAATTTGGAGAAATTCCAGTAACTATATCACCGCACCGAACTATGAACACCAGCCGTGGTGTTGCCTCTGATGATGATCTAATGGATCTGACAGAAGCGGAACTGATGTAAGGCAGGACCGAACAAAATGTTATCAATGTCAAGTGAATTATGCTAAGGCGTGACGGTAAGGGAATCAAGACAAAGCATCTTATACTCACTTTTGGCTCAAGCATCCTGCCTGAGACAGTCGAGGCAGGCTATGTAAAGCTACGTGTCAGACCCTATGTCCCAATCCTCTTCGATGCTTTAAATGCCAGCGTTTCGGACGCAGTTCCCAGAACTGCCGAGGCCGGCAGACATGTGCTAAATGCAGTGGCGATCATACGTCTGAAAATTGCGAAAACGCTCTACACTGTGTCAACTGTGATGGCGAGCACGCCGCATACTCACGCTTGTGCCCGACATGGAAGAAAGAAAAAGAAATCGTGAAGATAAAAGTTAAAGAGAATATTTCATTTAAAGAAGCGCGCATGCGGGTATCCTACCTGCCCAAGAGCAGCTTTGCCGATGTGGCGCGTCAGGGGGCAGCGCCACAATGACCTCCGGCGACTGTCCGACCCACACCCAGTGAGGCGGCAGTGACAGCTCCCGCCCCCGGCGGCTGCAGCTAGCGCTGCTACGCCAACCCAGCAGAAGGGGCCATCTACTGTCGAGATGTGGCCTCAAAGGTCTCGTCTACAGGGACGAGGCCTTCTTGTCGAACGTAGCGCTCGCAGGAGCGCCTGTCCAGCACTTCTTCCGAGGCGATGAACATAACCAGCCAGACGACGCCGCTAGCGGCTAAGGAGCGGCGAGATTCTCGCAATGGCTCCCAAAAAGAAAAGCCCCGCATCTTGGCGCCCTCAAAGGGCTCCGCGAGGTAACTCGTCTTTCTTAAACATACAGCACACAAAGCACATTCCCCCGCAGGGGCGTCTGCGTCGGTAGGCGTTTGGTGTGTTGCGACACCACGTACCAGAGCACACGAGGGTTGGACCCTCCCGCGTGTAGCCGTGCGCGGCTTAGCCGTGTCTGGGGAAAAGGGGATCCTGGGGGTCGAGCCGATGCTGGGTGTTTGGACCTTTAAGGCCCCCCGGCGGAGGCAACACACCTCTTCGGCCACGGCTTCACATAGACGGCACCTCCAGACTGACCCACCTGGAGGAAATCGGCAGTCGCCTCTTCCTGTCTCTCTCTTCCTACAACCTTCGTCTTTCCCTTACTTTCCACCTTTCCTGTCTCCTTCTCTCTTCTATTTACTTCCTTCTTCTTGGCGGCAATGGTTAACCTTGTGTGAGTAGCCAACCTTGGTTACGTCATATTGGATTATAGTGGCAACGTACAGCTGGCGTTTGCAGGCCCTGTTTTTCAGGCCCTGCAGCGTCCCCTTCTTGGACTCCATGGTGGGTGGCTGGCGTTGCTGCCGAAAACTACGCTTCCGCTCATGGCTACTTCCTTCCCTCCACTACCTGATCGCCCTCAGAAAAGAGGGCACACCGATGAAGTCTTCGATTTTTTTGGCTGCCAAAAAGAATCCTTCCCGCGTTTCCATGTCATCCAAACTGCAAAACCAGACAAACCAGTAAGAACTATCTCACCCTTTCTTGCTTCGAAGTCGCTGACTGAAGCCTTTGGTCCTGGATATAAGGCCTCGAGGATGCCAAGCGGTGATCTCCTCTTGGAGCTCCGCGATCAAAAACAATATGAAAAATTGTCAACACTAGTGTCATTTGGAAAAACCCAAATAATTATAACCCCCCACCGCACTATGAACCCCACCCATGGTGTTGTCTCTGACGATGACTTGATGGAGCTCACTGAGGCTGAACTCTTGGAGGGCTTCAGGGACCAGAATATTATCAATGTTAAACGAATTAAGATGAGGAGAGATGGAAAAGAGATCAAGACGAAACACCTGATACTCACATTCGGCTCAAGTGTCCTTCCCGAGTCCATCGAGGCTGGTTGTATCAAACTTCGTGTTCGGCCATACGTTCCCAATCCTCTCAGATGCTTTAAGTGCCAACGTTTCCGCCACAGTTCACAGAACTGTCGGGGCCGGCTGGTTTGTGCCAAGTGCAGTGACAACGAACATTCCTCCGAAACGTGCCAAAACACTCCACATTGTGTCCACTGTGTTGGCGAGCATGCCGCATACTCACGCGCCTGTCCGTCCTGGAAAAGAGAAAAAGAGATTGTGGCAATCAAAGTCAAAGAAAACATATCCTTCAAGCAGGCACGTAGGTGGATGTAATACCTGTCTAAGAGCAGCTTTGCCGATATAGCGCGTAAGGGGGCAGCGTCACAACAGCCTCCGGCGGCTGTCCGACCCACAGGCAGTGAGTCGGCAGTTACGCCATCTGGCCCCGCGGCAGTTGCAGCTAGCGCTGCTCCGTCAACATAGCAAGGGGGACCATCGACCCCGAAGGTGGGCGCAGCCGAGGCTGCCCCAACCTCCCCGGCCCTTTCCAGCGCTGGCAAGAGCCGGCGCAGCCAACTCGCGCAGGGTGCCCCATCGACCGCCGGGCTGGTGGGCGTAGGGGTCTTGCCCTCGAAAGCAGGACTCTCCCTTGTAACTTTTCGCTCGCAAGAGCACGTGTCCGGCGCCTCACAAGAGGCAATGGACACTACACCTGTCCTCATGGCGCACCAGACGCCTAAGGAGCGGCGAGGCTCCCTCGAACGCTCCAGAAAGGGCAGAACCCTCGTTACAGGGCCTCGAAGGAGCTCTGTAACCTAAGGCATCACCTCCCTTTCCACACGCTCGGCACTTATTTTCTTGCAATATGGCTACGCAAATAATTCAATGGAATGTCAGAGGTCTTCTTAGGAACCTTGATGACGTACAAGAGCTTGTCCAAAAACACAATCCAAAAGTGCTGTGTCTACAGGAAACACACTTAAAACCAGAACACACAAACTTTCTCCGACCGTATGTCAAGTTCCGCAAAGATCGCGATGATGCTGTCGTATCATCAGGCGGTGTTGCCATTTTAATGCATAAAAGTATCTCCTGTCAGCGTTTACAGCTACAAACGCCCCTTGAAGCAGTGGCTGTTCGAGCTGTACTTCTAAATAAACTCGTCACCATTTGCTCCCTTTACGTACTCCCACACTACAAATTAACGAAACATGAATTCCAATCCTTTATAGATCAATTGGCAGAACCTTATGTTGTTGTTGGCGATTTCAATGCGCACAGCTCCCTGTGGGGCGACTCTCGTATAGATGAGCGAGGTCGTCTTGTTGAACAGTGCCTTTTTTCTTCTGGCCCGTGCCTTCTGAATAAGAAGAAACCCACATATTACTGTCTTGCAAACAAGGTATCTTCAATTGATCTGAGCATAGTTTCCCTGTTCATACTGCCTGAACTCGAATGGGAAGTTACGAACAATCCTTACGGAAGCGACCATTTCCTTGTACTATTAAGAACACTTAAAGAAGACAAATGTCCACCACAGGCTCCTAGGTGGAAGATTGAGACAGCAGACTGGGAGAAATTCCAAAACTTAACGAGTATATCATGGGATGACATGTCCTCGTTAGGAATTGATGCTGCTGTGGAATATTTTACACCCTTCATAATAGATGCCGCAACTAAATGTATATCACAAGTATATGGATTCGCATGCAAACGGCGTGTCCCGTGGTGGAACGACGATTGTAGGATCGCTCGTAAGAAACAAAACAAAGCGTGGGGGTTGCTACGCGCCTTCCCCACTGCGGATAATCTTATAAATTTCAAACAAGTAAAATCCCAAGGCAGGCGAACCCGCCGACAGGCCAGAAGAGAGAGTCGGCAGAAGTTTTTATCTGTTATCAACTCCTATACAGATGAGGCCAAAGTCTGGAACAGGTTAAAGAGGATAAAATGGTGACAAACATATTCACTTCCTTTGGTGAACACACAAGGTGAAACACTGAAAGATGAGGCTGACTCACTTGGAGAACACTTTGAGAGCGTGTCGAGTTCAAACCATTATTCGCGATTCTTTTTGAAATACAAACAAATAGAAGAATGTAAGCCACTAATACAAAAATTCAGACAGAATGAACGTTATAACCAGCCGTTCAGTATTGCTGAGTTGAGAGCGGCCTTGACCACATGCAAAAGCTCTGCACCGGGACCTGATAGAGTCATGCACAAAATGATCAGAAACTTGCACACTGACACCCACGTTACACTACTCGCACTCTTCAACACAATTTGGGCTGTGGGATACCTTCCAACCGCATGGAGAGAAGCGATTGTTATCGCTGTTCATAAGCAGGGTAAAACCCTTCCTTGGAGGCAAGTTACCGTCCGATAGCTCTTACAAATTGTCTTTCTAAGCTTTTTGTAAAAATGGTTAACCGCAGACTTGTACATTTTCTCGAACTCAACAATATCCTCGATCCCTTTCAGTGTGGCTTCAGAGAAGGGCGGTCCACAACCGATCACCTTGTGCGCATTGAGGGAACCATTCGCGACGCCTTTCTACATAAACAATATTTCCTATCCGTGTTCCTCGATATGGAGAAGGCGTACGACACTACGTGGCGCTATGGAATCTTGAGAGACTTGTCGGGAATTGGCATCCGTGGCAATATGCTCGTCCTAGCAGAAAGCTATTTGTCCAACCGTACATTCCGCGTGAAAGTCGGCAATGTATTGTCGCGACCTTTTATACAGCAAACTGGTGTACCTAAAGGAGGTGTACTTAGCTGCACGCTCTTCATCGTGAAAATGAACACCCTTCGTGCTTCATTACCACCAGCCATTTTTTATTCGGTTTTCGTAGACGACATACAGATAGGTTTCAAATCCTGCAACCTTACAGTATGTGAGAGGCAAGTTCAACAGGGCTTGAACAAAGTGTCCAAATGGGCAGAAGAAAACGGATTTAAAGTTAACCCCAACAAAAGTTCATGTGTGCTTTTCACAAGAAAGAGAGGCCTCATTGCAGAACCCAGTATCGAAATGTATGGTCAGCGAATTCCTGTGAACAAAGAACACAAGTTCTTAGGCATCATACTGGATTCGAAATTAACTTTTATTCCACACATAAAGTACCTCAAGGTCAAATGCTTAAAAACAATGAACTTAAAGTGTTGTCCCACACTACATGGGGAAGCGACTGTAAATGTTCAATGGATCTCCACAAGAGCCTCATCTGATCACGGTTGGACTACGGTGCCGTGATCTATCATTCTGCAGCCCCGAGCGCGCTAAAGATGCTAGATCTGGTCCACCATCTAGGAATCCGACTGGCCACTGGAGCTTTCAGAACAAGTCCTATTGAAAGCTTATATGCAGAATCAAATGAGTGGTCACTTCACCTGCAGAGAACATACATCAGCCAAACATATTTTTTGAAAGTCCACTCTGATCCTCAACATCCGGGTTTTAATACCATTAACCCTTTGAGGGTCGATTTTTTTCGCCATATGCGACCACGCAGGTTCGATTTTTTTATTGCACATTTAAATTCTTCAGAGGGACCTATTTCGAAAAAAAATTTGCCGTAATTTTGATAGGGTGACCGTAAAGTGAGAAAAAAATGTTTTGCATTGGCATATATGTACTGTTTATTCATGAAAAACAATAAAAAATAGCAAATAGTGTTATAAGAATTTAAAAAAAAATTGGCGCATTGTTATACACAATGTCCACACGAGAAAAATACACAAGAAGAATGCGCACACGAAAATTTTTCGGAAGTCTCAAATGTTCCTCTTGCACTAATATTTTTTCAGCGTGTGGTAGCCCTTGAAGCATGGCTCCACACAGAGCGGTTTGTTGCACTCAGCGCACATGTACCTTGTGCCCTTGCGACGTTTTTGCTGCCGAGTGGTGTTGGTGCAGACGTGGCACCTACTCTGGGTACTGCTTCCCTGAGCAGCCGTGGGAGGCAACTTCTGAATAAAGTGCCAAAAAAGGAAACGCATGCACGGCGGCATCCTTCGTATGCGGAGCCCTGGGAGCAACAAACGAGCAACAGGCGGCCACCCTTTGAGTGATAAGAACGAGATAGCCATCAGTTTTGCGAGCGAAAGAAGCCGAAAGCGCGTGCGCAACAAAACCAAAACTAACCGCCGCGCGCTCGCGAGGGTGCCAGTGCGCGAGCGGTAGCAGACGCGCCGGAGGAAAAAAAACACTATACAACGAAAACCGAAAGAGAGAGACGCGAGAAAAAAATTCCATGTATTCTCACATAGTGGCAGCACATGCCAGGCAAGAAAAAGTTAGGAAATTAGCGCGCGTTTTAAACGTACAGACGGCGCCGTAAATATACGGCTCCGACCATTTTCGGACTTATTCGCGGCGCCGTATATTTACAGTTTCGACCCTCAAAGGGTTAACGATACGACATATGCTACACTCTTTCATAATCGTCCCTCCGTAAGACAGCCTTTCTCGCTGTGTGTGAGGGAGCTTAGTGATGAAATGCCTGTCCCAATCCTCGAGCTTCGCCCAATGCATCCAGCCAAGCTGCTACCTCCTTGGGAGTGGCAGCTGATACAATGCGATATATCCTTCATGCAAGTTACAAGACACGCTCCAGAGATAGAAATCCAAATGCATTTCCGGGAACTCCAGCACAAATACTCCTGCACGGAGTTCTACACAGACGCATCGAAGCCACACGACGGGGTGTCCTATGCAGCCGTCAGTCCATCCTTCTCGGAAACCGATGTACTGCATCCGGAAACTAGTATCTTTACGGCTGAGGCTTACGCACTGCTGTCGGCCGTAAAGCGTATAAATAAATCGAATCTCCAGAAATCAGTCATATATACGGACTCCCTTAGTGTTTTGAAGGCCTTGATGTCTTTCTGTAGCCACAAAAATCCGGTAATTAATGAACTCTACTCCGTACTGTGTAAAGCATATACATCTAACCAACATGTGATTATATGCTAGGTGCCTGGACATAGGGGAATTGAGGGAAACGTACTAGCGATGATGATGATGATGATGTGTGTTATTTTGTGGCGCAAGGGCCAGGTTTGGCCAAAGAGCGCCATGACAAGTGGTAGCGTTAACCATGTATTATGAAAGATGTGACTTGGCTGTAAAGTGGCCTAAAAATAGTCGCTGTAGAGTGCGTAAAATCTACGTGCTATAAAATTATGGCGATCACTATGAACATTAAAATCCATCGTAAAAGAATGATGCATTGTTTAAAATATGCGAGATGTTAAATTGCTTACAGCACTACTGCCTCACCCGAGCCCTTGAACCACAAGGGCCTAGAGGCATGTGCTACTCAAAATAATTATCGCAGCGGCATCCTCTGGAGAGAGGAAGCGCTACGAACGTGTGGGGCTAATAACATGCAACACAACATCTTTCAAAAAACCTAGGACGGCGCTGGTGTCAAAGAGTGGTTCTGGACCAAGTAACATAACAGGATGAAGGGGGATGTGGTGGCGGTATGCTAAGAGAAAATGTTTTTTTCTTTCGGATTCGGCTTCCCGACACTCCAGTAGGACGTGGAGGACGGTCAGCCTTTCCCCGCATCTACCACAGGTTGGAGGCTCGTTTCCCGTGAGTAACAAGTTATGTGTGCCAAAAGTGTGTCCTATTCTTAGACGGCAGAACAGGACATCTGTCCGGCGGGATTTTGTTACAGGACGCCAGAAACCTAATTGCGGCTTTATTACATGCAGTTTATTATTTATTTCTTCGTCCCACATGCGTTGCCAGTGGTTTCGTAGTTTCCTTCTTAAGAAAGGCTTCAGGTCTGTGACAGGGACCGAAGCAGTAGAGTTAACTGCATGCAATGAGATTCATGTGGCCATCTGGTCGGCTAGAACGTTTCCCTCGATGCCCCTGTGTCCAGGCACCCAGCATATGATCACATGTTGGTTAGATATATATGATTTGCACAGTGCGGAGTAGAGTTCAATAAATACTGGATTTTTGTGATTACGGAAAGACATCAAGGCCTTCACAACACTGAGGGAGTCCGTATATATAACTGATTTCGGGAGTTGTGATTTATTTATGTTTTACGGCCGACAGGAGTGCGTAGGCCTCAGCCGTAAAGATGCTAGTTTCCGGATGCAGTACGTCGGATTCCGAGAACGATGGACCGACGGCTGCATAGGACACCCCGTCGTGTGACTTTGATGCGTCTGTGTAGAACTCCGTGCAGGAGTATTTGTGCTGGAGTTCCCGGAAATGCATTAGGATTTCAATCTCTGGAGCATGCTTTGTGACTTACACGAAAGATATATCACATTGTATGAGCTGCCACTCCCAAGGAGGTAGCAGCTTGGCTGGATGCATTAGGCGAAGCTCGAGGAGTGGAACGTGCATTTCTTCACTAAGCTCCCTCACACGCAGCGAGAAAGGCTGTCTTACGGGGGGACGATTGCGGAAGAGTGTAGCATATGTCATGTCATTAATGGTATTAAAACAGGGATGCTGAGGATTTGAGTGGACTTTCAGAAAATATGTATGGCTGATGTATGTTCTCTGCAGATGAAGTGACCACTCATTTGATTCTACATATAAACTTTGTATGGGACTCGTTCTGAAAGCGCCAGTGGCCAGTCGGATTCCTAGATGGTGCACTGGGTCTAGCATCTTTAGTGCGCTCGGGGCGGCAGAGTGATAAATCACGGCACCATAGTCTAGTCGCGATCGAATGAGGCTTTTATATAGATTCATTAAACACTTCCTGTCACTACCCCACGTAGTCTGGGACAGAAGTTTCATTATGTTCATTGTTTTCAGACATTTTTCTTTAAGATGTTTAATGTGGGGGACGAAAGTGAGTCTGTAGTCAAGTATGACACCTAGAAATTTGTGTTCTTTGTTTACAGGTATCTGTTGTCCACACACTTCTAAGCAGGGATCCGGAACCAGGCCTCTCTTCCTTGTAAACAAAACACAAGAACTCTTATGAGGATTGATTTTGAATCCATTTTTCTCTGCCCACCCTGACACCTTGTTCAAACCATGCTGTACCTGTCTCTCGCACACTGCGAGGTTGCAGGACTTGAACCCCATTTGAATGTCGTCCACATAGACGGAATACAAAATGGCCGGTGGTAAGGAAGCACGAAGTGTTGTCATCTTAACAATAAAGAGTGTGCAACTGAGCACGCCACCCTGGGGTACACCGGTTTCTTGTGCAAAAGGACGTGACAGCACATTGCCTACTTTCACCGGAAGGTACGATTGGACAAGTAGCTTTTTATTACGTTTAGCATATTACCATGAATGCCCATTTCTGACAAATCTCTCAAGATTCCGTAGCGCCAGGTCGTATCGTACGCCTTCTCCATATCGAGGAATATCGATAAGAAGAACTGTTTGTGTACAAACGCGTCACGAATATGTCCTTCAATACGTACAAGATGCTCGGTTGTGCAGCGCCCTTCTCGGAAGCCACACTGAGAGGGATCAAGCATTTTGTTTTGTTCAAGGAAATGGATGAGTCGCCGATTTATCATTTTTTCAAATACCTTACACATTCAGCTTGTGAGGGCTATCGGGCGGTAATTTGCCACTGATGAAGGGTCTTTCCCTTGTTTCAAAACAGGGACTACAATGGCTTCTTTCCATGCCGTTGGAAAGTAGCCTGCGTCCCAGATAGTGTTGAAAAGTGTAAGTAGTGGTACTTGCGTGTCATTGTGTAAGTTTTTGAGCATTTCATACATGATTCTATCGGATCCCGGTGCAGAGCTCTTGCATGCGCTCAAGGCAGCTTTCAACTCGGCAGCACTAAAAGGGCAATTGTACGGTTCATTCTGTCGGCATTTATTGATGAGTGGCTTGCATTCTTCTATTTGTTTATATTTTAGGAAGGATTGCGAATAATGATTTGAGCTTGATATACTCTCAAAGTGCTCCCCAAGTGAGTCGGCCTGATCTTTCAGTGTATCGCCCTGTGTATTTACTAGAGGGAGTGAATATGTTTGCCGCCCTCTAATCCTATTAACCCGGTTCCAGGCTTTTGCCTCATCTCTGAACGAGTTAATACTCGCTAAAAACTTGTGCCAGCTTTCTCTTCTGGCCTGCCGGCGGGTTCTCCTACCTTGGGATTTTATTTTTTTAAAGTTGACAAGATTCTCAGCGGTGGGAGAAGCTCGCAGCAACCCCCACGCCTTGTTCTGATTCTTACGGGCGGTCCGACATTCGCTGTTCCACCACGGTACACGTGGTTTGCATTCCAAACCACTTACTTCGGATATGCATTTTGATGCGGCATCTGTTATGAATGCTGTAAGATAATCCACAGCAGCATCAATGTCTAAAGAAGACAGGTCAGCCCATGAGATGCAAGAGAGAGTTCGAAATTTCTGCCAGTCGGCTGTGTCTATCTTCCACCTAGGAGCTTGTGGAGGATATTCGTTTTCTTTAGATGTTTTTATCAGTATGGGGAAGTGGTCGCTCCCGTAAGGATTGTTCATAACTTCCCATTCGAGTTTAGGCAGTATAGACGGGGAAACTAGGCTGAGGTCAATTGATGAAAATGTTCTGTTGGCGAGAGAATAATATGTGGGTGCCTTCTTATTCAGCAGGCATGCACCAGAAGAGAAGAGGAGCTGTTCAACAAGGCGACCTCGCGCATCTATTCGAGAGTCGCCCCACAGGCTGTTGTGCGCATTGAAATACCCAAGTACAACGTAAGGTTCTGGCAATTCATCTATGAAGGACTGAACTTCATGTTTGCTTAGTTTGTAGTGTGGAGGTATATAAGTCGAGCAAATAGTGATAAGTTTGTTTAGCAAAACAATTCGAACCGCCACTGCTTCAAGGGCCGTTCGTAGCTGTAAATGTTGACAGGCTATGCTTTTATCAGTGAGAATCGCAACACCACCGGATGATGAGACGGCATCATCGCGATCTTTGCGAAACGTAACATACGTTCGGAGGAAGTTCGTGTGTTTCGATTTTAGGTGTGTTTCCTGTAAACACAGCACCTTTGGATTATGTTTGTGGATGAGTTCTTCCAAGTCATCAAGGTTTCTAAGGAGTCCTCTGATGTTCCATTGAATAATTTGTGTATCCATATTTAATGTAAATAAGTGCTGTGTGTACGGAAATGGAAATTATGCCTCAGATTACAGAGCTCTTTCGAGGCCCTGTAATCGGGGTTTTGCCCTTTCTGGAGCGTTCGAGGGAGCCTCGCCGCTCCTTAGGCGCTTGGCGCGCCGTGAGGACAGGTGAAGTGTCCATTGCCTCTTGCGAGGCGCCGGACTCATGCTCTTGCGAGCGAGAAGGTTTCTGTGAGGGTGCTGCCTCAGAAGGCAAGACCCCTGCGCCCACCAGCCCGGAGGTCGATGGGGCTCCCTGTGGGATCTGGCTGCGCCGGCTGTTGCCAGCGCTGGATGGGGCCGGGGAGGTTGGGGCAGCCTCGGCTGCACCCACCTTCGGGGTGGATGGTCCCTTCTCCTCGGTTGACGGAGCAGCGCTAGCTGCAACCGCCGCGGGGGCAGATGGCGTCACTGCCGCCTCACTGGGTGTGGGTGGGACAGCCGCCGGAGGCCGTTGTGGCGCTGCCCCCTGACGCGCCACTTCGGCAAATGTGTTCTTAGGCAGGTATGCCACCCACCTACGTGCCTCCTTGAATGATATATTTTCTTTCACTTTGATCGTGACAATTTCTTTTTCTTTTTTCCAAGATGGGCACGACCGCGAGTACGCGGCGTGCTCTCCATCACAGTTTACACAATGCAAAGAGTTCGCGCAAGCTTCAGACGTGTGTTCATGGGCACTGCATTTTGCACATGTTTGGCGGCCTCGGCAGCTCTGCGAGCTGTGGCCAAAACGTTGGCATTTGAAACATCTCAGGGGATTTGGCACATACGGTCTTACTCGGAGCTTGATGTACCCGGCCTCGATTGACTCGGGCAGGACACTTGAATGGAAGGTGAGTATTAAGTGTTTGGTCGCGATTTCTTTACCATCTCGCCTGATCTTGATTCTTTTGACATTTATAACATTCTGTTCACTGAAGCCCTCCAAGAGTTCAGCCTCAGAGAGCTCCAGCAAATCATCGTCCGAGACAACGCCGCGGGTGGTATTCATCGTACGGTGCGGGGTTACTAGGATTTGGGTCTCCCCAAATGATACTAGTTGAGGCAGTTTTTCAAATTGTTTCTGATCGCGGAGCTCCAAGAGGAGGTCGCCGCTAGCCATCCTCGACGCCTTATAGCCTGCGCCAAAAACTTCGGTAAGGGACTTCGATACAAGGAATGGGGAAATTGTTCGCACTGGTTTAGCTGGTTTTTCACAATGGATGACGTGGAAACGAGGGAAAGATTCTTTTTCCCGACCAAGAAATTTGAATACTTCATCGGTGCGCCCTCTTTTCTGAGGGCGATCAGGGAGTGGGGGGAAGGAGTTAGCCATAAGATATGTGAGATTTCGGCAGTAACGCCAGCCACCCACCGTGGAGTCCTACAAGGGGACGCTGCAGGACCTGTGAAACACGGCCTGCAAACGCCAGCTGTACATTACCACTGTAACCAAATATGAAATAACCAAGGTTGGCTATCCACACAAGGTTAACCCTTGCTGCCTGGAAAAATTGGAAGTAAAAGGAAACCAGAAGAAGACAGGAAAGGTGGAAAGTGAGGGATAGACGAAGATAATAGGGAGAGAGAGACAGGAAAAGGCAACTACCGATTTCCCCCGGGTGGGTCAGTCCGGGGGTGCCGTCTACGTGAAGCAGAGGCCAAAGAGGTGTGTTGCCTCCGCCGGGGGGCCTTAAAGGTCCGAACACCCGGCATCGGCTCAGCCTCCAGGATTCCCCTTTCCCCGGACACGGCTAGGCCGCGCACGGTTAGACGCGGGAGGGTCCAACCCTTGTGTGCTCGGGTACGTGGTGTCGCAACACACCAAACGCCTGCTGACGCAGACGCCCCTGCGGGAAAACGTACTAGCGGACCAGAAGGCCACATCCATTTCATTGCATGCAGTTAGTCCTACTGCTTCGGTCCCTGTCACAGACCTGAAGCCTTTCTTAAAAAGAAAACTGCGAAACCACTGGCCACGTATGTGGGACGCAGAAGTAAATAATAAACTGCACGTGATAAAGCCACAGTTAGGTTCTTGGCCCTCCGTAACAAAATCACGGCGAACAGATGTCCTATTCTGTCGCCTTCAGAATAGGACACACGTTTGGCCCACATAATTTTCTTCTCACTGAAAATGATCCTCCAACCTGCGGTAGATGCGGGGAGAGGCTGACTGTCCTCCACGTCCTCCTGGAGTGTCGGGCAGCGTAATCTGAGAGAAGGAAACATTTTTCTCTAGCATACCGGCAGCACATCTCCCTACATCCCGTAATGCTACTCGGTCCAGAACCTTTATTTGACACCAACACAGTACTAAGTTTTCTGGAACATGTTTCCTTGCGTGTTGTTAGCCCCACATTTTCGTAGCTGGTCCTCTCTTCAGAGGATGCCGTTGTGATAGCTCTTTCGTACAGCACATGCCTCTAGGCCCTTGTGTTTCAAGGGCTCTGGCGAGGCAGCAGTGCTCCAAGTTATTTTACTATCTTATATATTTTCTATTTTGCATCTCTCCTCTACGATTGATCTTAATGTTCATAGTATTCGTCATTAGTCATCGCCATAATTTTATAGCACGTAGATTTTACGCACTTTACGGCGACTATTTTTAGGCCACTTTACAGCCAAGTCACATCTTCCATAATACATCGTCAACAATACCACTTGTCATGGCGCTCTTTGGCCAAACCTGCCCCTTGCGCCATAAAACACCACACATCATCATCATCAGTAACCCCGCACCGTATAATAAACACCACCCGTGGTGTTGTGTCAGATGATTTCCTTGAGCTGACTGAAGCGGAGGGCTTCAGCGAACAAAATGGGATCAATGTCAGAAGAATTAAGAGGAGGCGAGATGGCAAAGGAGATTCAGACGAAGCACATAATAATTACTTTTGGATCAAGTATCTTGCCCGAATCAATTGAGGCCGGGTACATCAAGCTCCGTGTTAGGCCGTACGTGCCAAACCCACTCCGATGTTTCAAATGCCAGCGCGTTGATCACAGCTCGCAGAGCTGCCGAGGCCGCCAAACTTGTGCAAAATGCAGTGCTCAGGAACACACTTCTGAAACTTGTGAGAACGCTCTCCACTGTGTAAACTGTGATGGGGAGCACGCCGCATACTCGCGATCGTGCCCCTCCGAGAAGAAAGAAAAAGAAATCGTAACGATCAAAGTAAAAGAGAATGTCTCATTCAAGGAGGCATGCAGGCGGGTATTGTACCTGCCCATGAAAACCTTTGCCGATGTGGCGCGTCAGGGGGCAGCGTCACAACGGCCTCCGGCGGCTGTCCGACCCACAGGAAGTGAGTCGGCAGTTGCGGCATCTGCCCCCGCGGCGGTTGCAGCTAGCGCTGCTCCGTCAACACAGCAGACTGGACATTCGACAGCGGAGGTTGGCGCAGCCGATTGCTCCAACCTCCCCGGCCCCTTCCAGCGCTGGCAACAGCCGGCGCAGCCAAATTCCGCAGGGTGCCCATCGACTTCCGGGATGGTGGGCACAGGGGTCTTGCCCACCAAAGCAGGACTGTCTCTTGTAACTTCTCGCTAGCGAGAGCACGTGTCCGGCGCCTCACAAGAGGCAATGGACACTACAACTGTCATCAAGGCGCACCAAACGCCTAAGGAGCGGCGACGCTCCCTCCAACGCTCCAGAAAGGGCAGAACCCCCGTTACAGGGCCTCGAAAGAGCTCTGTAACCTAAGGCATCACCTCCGTTTCCATACAGACAGCACTTATTTACTTTCAATATGGATACACAAATTATTGAATGGAACGTTATAGGTCTTCTTAGGAACCTTGATGACTTGCAAGAGCTTATCCAAAAACACAATCCAAAAGTGCTGTGTCTACAGGAAACACACCTAAAACCACAACGCAGAAACTTTTTCCTCGCTGGGGCGTCTGCGTCAGCAGGCCTTTGGCGTGTTGCGACACCACGTACCCGAGCACACGAGGGTTGGACCCTCCCGCGTTTAACCGTGCGTGGCTTAGCCGTGTCCGCGGAAACGGGGATCCTGGGGGTTGGGCCGATGCTGGGTGTTCGGACCTTTAAGGCCACCCGGCGGAGGCAACACACCTCTTTGGCCTCTGCTTCACGTAGACGGCACCCCCGGACTGACCCACCCGGGGGAAATCGGTGGTTGCTTTTTCCTGTCTCTCTCTCCCTCCATCCTTCGTCTTTCTCTCACTTTCCACATTTCCTGTCTTCTCCTGGCTTCTCTTTACTTCCAGTTTTTCCAGGCAGCAACGGTTAAGCTTGTGTGAATAACCAACCTAGGTTATTTCTTATCTGGTTATAGTGGTAATGTACAGCTGGCGTTTGCAGGCCCTGTTTCACAGGCCCTGCAGCGTCTCCTTGTAGGACTCCACGGTGGGTGGCTGGCCTTATCGCCGAAATTATAATCTCCTATGGCTACCTCCTTTCACCCACTACCTGATCGCTCCCTGAAGAGGGGGCGCACCGATGATGTTTTAGAATTTTTCGCTCGTCAAAAAGAAACTTTTCCTTGCTTCCACGTAGTCCACTCCGAAACACCAAACAAACCCGTACGAACAATCTTACCATTTCTCGTGTCCAAGTCTCTGACCCAAGTTCTTGGTAAGGTTTCAAAGCATCCAGAATGGCAAGCGGTGATCTCCTCTTGGAGCTCCGGAACCTGAAGCAATATGAAAACCTACCCAACCTATTATCATTCGGCCGACGCCAAAGCGACAGTAACTCCGCATCGTACTGTGAATACCACCCGTGGCGTAGTCTCCCATGATTATCTCTTGGAGCTGACTGAGGCTGAGCTCTTGGAGGGCTTCAGTGAGCAGAACGTCATCAACGTTAAGCGAATTAAGATGAGGCGTGACAATAAGGAAATACAGACCAAACATCTGATACTTACTTTTGGCACAAGTGTGCTGCCCGAGTCCATCGAGGCCGGGTATATCAAGCTCCGTGTTCGGCCATACATCCCTAATCCCCTGCGTTGCTTCAAACGCCAGCGTTTCGGTCACAGCTCACAGAGCTGCCAAGGCCGCCAAACCTGCGCTAAATGCACTGCTAATGAGCACACTTCTGAATCTTGTGAAAACTCACTCCACTGCGTAAACTGTGAAGGCGAGCACGCTGCATACTCGTGGTCGTGCCCATCTTGGAAGAAAGAAAAGGAAATAGTTACGATTAAAGTAAAAGAAAACATAAGTTTCAAAGAAGCACGTAGGTGGGTATCCTTCCTGCCAAAGCACACCTTTGCCGATGTGGCGCGTCAGGGGGCAGCGCCACAACGGCCTCCGGCTGCTGTCCGACCAACATCCAGTGAGGTGGCAGTGACGCCATCCGCCCCCTCGGGGGGTGCAGCTAACGCTGCTACGCCAACACAGCAGACGGGGCCATCGACCCCGAAGGTGGGCACAGCCGAGGCTGCCCCAACCTCCCCGGCCTATTCCAGCGCTGGCAACAGCCGGCGCAGCCAAATCCCTCAGGGAGCCCCATCGACCTCCGGGCTGGTGGGCGAGGGGGTCTTGCCTTCCGAGGCAGGACCCTCACAGAAAGCTTCTCGCTCGCAAGAGCATGTGTCCGGCGCCTCACAAGAGGCAATGGACACTACACCTGTTCTCAAGGCGCGCCAAGCGCCTAAGGATCGGCGAGGCTCCCTCGAATGCTCCAGAAAGGGCAGAACCCCGATTACAGGGCCTGGAAAGAGCTCTGTAATCCAAGGCATAACATCCGTTTCCGTACACACAGCACCTATTCACTTCCAATATGGTTACACAAATAATTCAATGGAACATCAGAGGTCTTCTTAGAAACCTTGATGATGTGCAGGAACTCATCCAAAAACACAATCTTAAAGTGCTGTGTTTACAGGAAACACACTTAAAATCCAAACACACAAACTTTCTCCGACAGTACATAACTTATCGCAAAGATCGCGATGATGCTGTCGCATCATCGGGCGGTGTCGCCATTGTTATCCATAAGAGCATTGCGTGTCAACTTTTACAGCTACAAACGCCTCTCGAAGTAGTGGCGGTTCGAGCTGTTCTCCTTAACAAACTCATCACCATTAGCACTCTTTACATACCCCCACATTACAAATTAACGAAACATGAATTTCAATACTATGTAGATAAATTGCCAGAACCCTATGTTGTTCTTGGCGATTTCACTGCACACAGCACCTTGTGGGGAGACTCTCGTATCGATGCACGCGGTCGTCTCGTTGAACAGTTACCTTTTTCTTCTGAAGCGTGCCTTCTAAATAAAAAAGAACCTACATATTGCTCTCATGCTAACAGATCGTTTTCGTCAATAGATCTTAGTATAGCTTCCGCGTCTATACTGCCCGAACTCAAATGGGAAGTTACGAGCAATCCTTACGGGAGCGATCACTTCCCCGTACCCCGCAGGAGCGTCTGCGCAAGGAGGCGTTTGGTGTGTTGCGACACCACGTACCCGAGTACGCGAGGGTTGGACCCTCCCGCGTGTAGCCGTGCGCGGCTTAGCCATGTCCGGGGAAAAGGGGATCCTGGGGGTTGAGCTGATGCTGGGTGTTTGGACCTTTAAGGCCCCCCGGCGGAGGCAACACACCTCTTTGGCCTCTGCTTCACATAGACGGCACCTCCAGACTGACGCACCTCGAGGAAATCGGCAGTGGCCTTTTCCTGTCCTCCTCTCCAATCTTCGTCTTTCTCTCGCAGTTTTCCATCTTTCCTGTCTTCTGATCATTTCTTGAACTTCCTATTTCCTGGCGGCAAGGGTTAACCTTGTGTAGTATAGCCAGTCCTGGGTATATATGTATTAGGTTATAGTGGGAACGTACCGCTGGCGTACGCAGTATAGAATTTTTCTAATCCTGTGACGTCCCCAGGTTGGGCTCCGAGGTGGGCGGCGGGCATTCCTGCCGAACACATTAATCCTACATATGGCTTCAAATTTCCCCACACTCCCTGATCGCTCCCTGAAGAGGGGGCGCACCGATGAAACCTTCAACTTTCTGATGAAACCAAAAGAAATATTTCCCAAATACCGCGTAATACATAGTCAGGTTGAAACTAAAACAGTCAGTACAATATCCCCATTTGTGGTTGCAAAATGTCTGACAGAAGCAATCGGCTCTGGTTACAAAGTAACTAAGATGGGAAGCGGCGACCTTCTTCTGGTAGTACGTGACGAGCTTCAATACAGCAAACTGACTAAAGTTGTTGCATTTGGTGACATTCCTGTCTCTGTGTGCCTCCACCGGTCAATGAACACTGTGCGTGGTGTCATTTCCGATGACGACCTCCTTAAACTCAGTGAAAGTGAGCTGTTGGATGGATGGCAAGACCAAAACGTTGTAAAGGTGCAACGAATCAAGTTAAGACGCGATGACAAGGAAATCCCAACAACGCATGTAATAATAACGTTCGGAACAAGTGAACTGCCTGATTCGATAGAGAGCGGATATTGCAAACTTCGGGTACGACCATACATCCCCAATCCGCGCCGATGCTTCAAATGTCGCGTTTTGGGCATGGATCTCAGAGCTGACGAGGGCGCGCTACTTGTGCGAAATGTTCATCTAAAGACCACACATCGGACACCTGTTCTTCCACAACCCACTGCGCTAACGGTGACGGAGACCACCCAGCCTATTCGCGATCGTGCCCGTCATGGAAGAAAGACAGAAATAATCGAACTGAAGGTCAAACTACACATTTCTTTTCCAGAAGCGCGCAAGCGTCTTTCTGTCCACCACCAATCGAATCCGTCCTTCAGTGATGTGACGCGCGGGGGGGCAGCGCCACATCCTCTGGCTGCCGCTCAAGTCACACGGAGTGTGACGGCGGTGATGCCATCAGCCCCTCCGGCGGGAGCAGCCACTGCTCTTCCGCCTTCTACCACGAAGGGCCAGCAGACCTCCGAGCCTGCCGGTACCAGGGCCACTGCTCGTGCAGAAAGGCCCGCAAAACTCCCGAGAGTGCCCGCTGAGCGGGCATCATCCAGCGCCTCTGAAGAGGCGATGGATGTAACAAAAACTTCTCCGGCGCCTCAGACACCGAAGGAACGGCGTTGCTCCCTGGAGCGCGCTAACAAAAAGGAAATACCCTGCATCAAGGGGCCTGGAAAGGTCCCTTGAGCCAACCTAATATCTCTTGACACACACCATAAAACACTTCCAATATGGCCACACAGGTAATGCATTGGAATGTGAGAGGTGTAATACACAATCTTGATGACATTAAGGAATTCCTTCGCAAGTTTAATCCAAGGGTGCTGTGTCTGCAAGAGACACACCTCAATCTTTCACATACTAACTTTCTGAAACAACATGCCATTCACCGCAAAGATCGCAGTGACGCTCTCGCCTCGTCAGGCGGTGTTGCTATTATAGTTGATAAGGGTATCGCCTGCCAACATTTACATCTGCAAACGCCCCTTGAGGCAGTGGCAATCAGAGCCGTGCTATTAGATAAGTTAGTAACAGTTAGCTCTCTGTACATCCCTCCATGCCATCAACTTTCAACAACAGAATTCCAGAGTTTTATCGCAGAACTCCCCGAACCTTACATTGTAGTAGGTGATTTAAACGCACATAACACCCTCTGGGGAGATTCTCGTTGTGATACGAGAGGGCGCTTATTAGAAAAGTTCCTTTTATCCTCCAATGCTTGCTTACTAAACAAAAGAGAACCCACATTCTACAGCGTGGCGAACAAAATGTTCTCATCCATTGACTTAAGTATAACATCAAGTACACTAGTTCCATACCTGGAGTGTGACGGGATCAAAAATCCATATGGGAGTGACCATTTCCCAATTCTTCTAAAATTAACAAAAGGCGATAAGTATTCCCCCCATCTGCCACGTTGGAAGGTCGACTGTGCTGACTGAAAACGTTACAGAGAGCTGACACATTTGACCTGGGATGACATCTGTACCCTCTCAATCGATGATAGAGTATCATATTTGACGGCATTTTTAACTGATGCTGCATCAATATGTATCCCTCAAACGAATGGATCACCCTCTAAACGGCGAATTCCTTGGTGGAATGAGCAGTGTAAGGAAGCCCGAAAAAATCAAAATAAGGCTTGGGGTCGCCATCGCGACTGTCCAACTACCAAGAACTTGATCAGCTTTAAGAAAATAAAATCAGAAGGTAGAAGAACGCGACGCCTTGCCAAAAGGGAAAGCTGGCAAAAATACAACTCTAGTATTAATTCTTATACAGACGAAAGAAAAGCCTGGAATAGGGTAAACAAAATAAAAGGCCGCGAAACTCATCCTCTACCATTGGTAAATATACAAGGAGACACACTCATTGACCAAGCCGATTCTCTAGGGGTACATCTTGAAAGGATTTCTAGCTCATCCCACTATTCAGACACATTTCCGAGATACCGGCAACAAGCGGAACGACTGCCTCTGGGTCGGAAAGGAAATAGCAACCAACCTTACAACTGCCCATTTAGCATGGCGGAATTTCAGGCTGCGCTGAATGGCTCTAACAAGTCCGCTCCAGGAAGCGACAGAATATTGTATACAATGATCAAACACCTACACCCTGAAACCCACAAGACACTACTGTCACTCTTCAACTCTGTGTTCTCCGCTGGTTACATTCCATCCGCCTGGAAGGAAGCAATAATTATTCCAATAATAAAAAATGGCAAGGACCCAACTTCAGTTAACAGCTATAGGCCTATAGCGTTGACAAGTTGCCTATGTAAAATCTTTGAAAAAATGGTTAACCGGCGTCTCCTTCATTTTCTTGAAAGTAACAAACTATTAGATCCCCTACAGTGTGGTTTCAGGGAAGGTAGATCCACAACTGATCACCTTGTCCGCATCGAGACGAATATTCGCGATGCTTTTGTGCATAAGCAGTTCTTTTTGTCAGTATTTATTGACATGGAGAAGGCTTACGACACCACGTGGCGGTTCGGAATTCTCCGTGATCTGGCCGAAATGGGAGTCCGAGGTAATTTGCTGAATGTCATCCAAAGTTACCTGTCAAACCGCACGTTCCGCGTCAGAGTTGGTAATGTGCTATCTCGTCTATTTACACAGGAAACAGGTGTACCACAAGGTGGCGTGCTTAGCTGCACTCTATTCGTTATAAAAATGAACTCACTCTACACTATCATACCACGTACAATGTTTTATTCTGTGTATGTAGATGACGTACAAATAGGTTTTAAATCATGCAGTCTTTCCATCTGTGAGCGACATGTACAGCTTGGACTAAACAAATTGTCAATGTGGGCAGACGAGAATGGGTTTAAATTAAACCCGCAAAAAAGCACGTGTGTTCCCTTCTCGAACAAGAGAGGTATATTTCCTGAACCCGCTATTTACCTTAATCGACAACAGCTCCCAGTGAGCCATGAACATAAATTTTTGGGCCTCATATTAGACACTAAATTAACATTTATCCCCCACTTGAAATATCTGAAGGCGAAGTGCATGAAGACAATAAATCTTCTGAAGCTCTTGTCCCGTACATCCTGGGGAAGTGACAGAAGATGCCTTTTGAGCATGTATAAAAGTTTTATAAGGTCACGCCTTGACTATGGTGCTATAGTGTATAGCTCCGCTACGCCTAGTGCCTTGAAGATATTAGGTTCGATTCACCACTTGGGTATCCGTCTTGCTACAGGTGCCTTCAGGACTAGTCCTGTAGAGAGCCTGTACATTGAATCCAGCGAATGGTCTCTTCATCTACAAAGAGCACATTTATCTTTCTCTTACGCCTTGAAAGTTAAATCAGGTACTCAGCATCCATGCCATTTTCCAATTAGCGACTTGTCCACTGCCAGGCTATTCCGTAATCGCCCAGCCATCAGGCCTCCTATGTCACTCCGAGTAGAAGCACTGTCAGAAGAAACAGGCGTCCCTTTTCTAGAAAATATCCCAATGGCTCCTACTCGGTTCCCACCGCCTTGGGAGTGGCAAACTATCCAATGTGACATATCTTTCTTAGAAATATCGAAACGAGCGCCTGAGGCTCACATACAATCACATTTTCTTGAACTAAAGGAGAAGTATTCCTGTGCTGAATTTTACACGGATGTTTAGAAATCTGCTGATGGTGTTGCTTACGCAGCTCTTGGACCATCATTTTCAATACCTGGGACCCTAAACCCATACACAAGCATCTTTACAGCGGAAGCATACGCTATACTCTCGGCTATTAAACACATCAGGCTCACAAACATCGCTAAGGCTGTTCTCTTCACAGACTCATTAAGTCTCGTGAAAGCGCTTATTAGTTTACAAAAACATAAGAATTCCGTTTTGAATGAGCTATATAACTTATTGTGCGCCCTATATATGTGGAATCAAGTGATTGTCATGTGCTGGGTACCCGGTCACAAAGGTATAAAAGGGAACGAAGCAGCTGACGAAAGCGCTACATCAGTAACATTTAGCGACAGATAGAAATATTCCCATCCCTACCACAGAACTAAAGCCTTTTCTACGCCGCAAATTAAGGAATCATTGGCAAGGCAAGTGGGATACGCCAGTAATGAATAAGCTTCACATAATAAAACCAAAACTGGGGAACTTGATAAGTGGGAAAACTGCACGTTACAAGGAAGTAATTCTTTGCCGATTAAGGATAGGCCACACATACGGTACTCACTCATCTCTTGACTGAAGGCGATCCCCCGACTTGTGGTAAGTGCGGCAATAGTCTGACAGTACTCCATGTTCTTATTGAGTGCCCCGCAATATAAACAGAGAGGAAAAAGTATTTTCCTTCTGCATATCGTGAAAATACACCTCTTCACCCTGCATTTTTTCTCAGTGATGAACCGCTTTTTAACATGAAATTAGTCTTACAGTTTTTATTGGAAACAGATTCTCTCAAAATCACTTGGACAGGTAACTTTTAGCACACGACTAACAGCCTTTCTAATAAAAGCGCTCTCTTGAGGTTCTACTATCACTGTTATGTGTTGTCTTGTTCTATCACGTTTTTAACGAAACCCGATTGCCATCGTCCATGCCTTAATCAGTGTCATCATTTTAGTACCTATTTATTTTACGCCACTTACAGCGACAGTTTTTAGGCCTTTTTACAGCCATATCACATTTACCGTGATGAATGCACTGTCCACTGCATTCACAATACATTGTCAAAATGACCTTTTGGCATGGCGCTCTTTGGCCATACTCGGCCCTTGCGCCATCAAACACAACATATCATCATCCTAATTAGGTAAGTTACAGCACATATTGCATATTACAAATCGTTACCGGTGAGCCTGCAATGCATATTTCCTTCACATAAATTTACAAGATGACACCAGTTTAGAGTTCACATTTTAGAAAATGTGCGACTAAATACGAGGGCTTCCAATTATGTGCTTCATTGCATAAAATAGCGATTGCTTTTAAAGGTAAGTGGCGCAACTGTGCGTTACTGCGGCGAGTTCGATGGCACATATCTCGAAACTACATTTATCGTAAAAATTCATTCCAAGCAGATGCGCGTGGTAATCTCGCCGGCTACAGTTCATCCGTTGTTACATGAACTGTAAGGTAAATAATTAGAAAGCTAATTCATGAAATGTCTAGCTCAATATATGTTTTATTTAGCACGCACGCAATGCCCACCTCTCTAATTGCGCTCAAAGACTACAATTATGTTATCTACAACGGCCTATTCAAAAAAATTCCGTAAAACTTAAAAATCACCACTCCGCATATAAGCGTGATAACAAACACACTAAAAATATAGCAGTATTACTGACTTAAGTACCACAATGCCCCCAGCAATACCTCCGGAGGGTCGTCTGCGTCAGCAGGTGTTTCGTGCGTTGCACACCATGTATCCAAGCACATGAGTGTTGGACCCTCCCGCCTGTAACCGTGCGCGGCTTTGCCGTGTCTGTAGAAAGGGAGCTCCGGGGGGTTGAGCTGACACCGAATGTTCGGCGTCAGCTGAACCCCCCGGAGTTCAGCTCAACTCCCAACATTCCTCGCGGTAACGCTTAACATTGTGTGTCATAACCACCCTTTGTAATACGTAATTTTTTAAAGCGGAAACGTACAACTGGCGTTTGCGGGACCTGTGCTTACAGGTCCTACAGCACCCGCTTGTTGAGCTCACTGATGCGTGGCTGGCATTTCTGCCTAAAATATATTATTTTTATCGCTTGCTCTTTCGCCGCGTCACCGGATCACCCACAGAAAAGGGGGCGCGCCGAAGAAGTGCTTCAGTTTTTTGGTCGCAAGAAAGAAAGCCTTTTCCGCTACCACGTCATACACAGGTTAAAACAAGAAAAGACAGTGAACGCCATCTCTTCCTTCCTCGTTTCAAAGTGCCTTACAGATATAAAAGGAGCCGGCTACAAAGCTTCGAAATTGTCTAGCGGCGACCTTCTTCTTGAACTCCAAAATGGGAAACAACATGATAAACTACAGAACGTAGTACAGTTGGAGACTTTCTTGTCACTGATCCAGCAGCGCACCATGAAAACCAGTCGTGGTGTAATTTCGGATGATGGTTTTATGTAGCTCAGTGAGACCGAACTCTTAGAAGACTCGAGCCAACAATATGCCATCAATGTCAAAAGAAATAAGGCGTCAAGGAATAGAAATTCTGACCAAGCGTCTCATTTCAACCTCTGGCTCAAGTGTACGGACCGAGACAATCGAGGCAGGCTGCATAAATATCAGAGTCACGCAGCATATTCCCTGTCCCCTGTGATGTTTCAAATCAGGGGTAGTCAGTTTGAGGTTAGGGAGCTGGTCTTGCTGTTGTTTGGCCCAGTTTAGGCGACTGCAGCAAAGTGCCGGCCGATTTCACATGCTGCGGTATCGGCCAATAACCGGAAACTAAGGACGCAGGTGGGTTGCATGAAGGGGGTCCCCGGGAAACACCCACGCGTGGGAAGAAATCAGATTATTGGCTGCGCCATAGAAGAGGCACCACATCTGCACCCTCGCTCGGAACAAAAGTGTAGACGGTCCGAGCTGAAAGAGAGCGGAGTTCGGGCTTGGACTCGCACAGACGCCTCGGCGTTTGAATAAAGCCTCTCTTTACCGGACAACGGCTCTTCCTCCGCGCTTCCACCGTGCAGTCGAACCATCAATTGGCACCCACTTCGGAGCTTAAACACCTTCCCTCCTTAAATAGTATTGAAGCTACTGGAGGATAAAGGGAAAGGAAATTACCTGACGTAAAGGAAAAAAAATGCTGACCGAGCATCTCATTCTAACTTTTGGCTCAAGTGTATTTCCCGAGACAATCCAGGCAGGCTGCGTAAAGATCACAGTGAGGGCACGTGTTCCCAATCCCCTACGATGGTTCAAATGTTGGAGGTTTCGCCATAGCTCACAGAGCTGTCGAGGTAGACTGACTTGCACCAAATGCAGCGCTATTGAATGCACGTCTGAGATGTGGAAGAAATCTCCATATTGCATAAAGTGTGACGGGGAGCACGTTGAATGGCAGCGGTTCTGCCGATCCCGGAAAAAGGGAAAAGAAATCGTTACAACCAGAGTGAAGGAGAATACATCGTTCAAAGAGGCACGAATACGGGTATCGTAGATGCCATAGAACAGCTTTGCCGAAGTGCCGCGTCAGGGGGCAGCAACAAAACGACTTGCCACGGCTGTCCGGCCCGCACGCAGTCAGCCGGCGGTGACACCACCGCTGTCCCAAAAGGAGGCATCGACTTCCCGGTTGGTGGCTGCACATCCTCGCGCGGAACAAGGACTGAAACACTGGCACACCTGTATATTTCGTTCCAGGCCTTGGGAAATATGTCGAAGCTGGCCTCATCCTGGAGATTCATCTCAAGCGTATGCATGTTGCAAACTAGGAGGCTACCATTAGTAGATTGAGATATGTGGCGTAAACAAATTAATTAGGAAGTTTATTAGCGAATGTTGGTTAATTAGTTGAATGTATGTTTCATAAAATGTATGTTCTCTTGCTAGTAATGTCTCCTTCTTCGAAGAATCCAGCTCAGAAGCAAGGATTAGGTGATCGGCCACAGGCTATCTCGAAAGAAGTACGGGGAACGTTAGAATAATGACCGCTTGTATACTAAATGTCAGCCAAAACGTATAGACCAGAACACGATAGCCTCGCACCCAGACTAACCGAACGCATACTCTCGCACCCGGGTTGCCCGGTCGACCGGTGCCATTTTGTACTGGGCTGCCAAAGTGTGTTCGCCGGCGAGCGGTAGACATGGCAAGCGTTAGCTCTAGGACTCCAAAGTGCGGAAATGTGCCCGTTCACGCGGATACAAAGTACAAGAAGTCATCTGGGCATCATTGCGTCCTGTTTGGATGCCAAAACAGCCAGCGCAAAAGGAGCAGGTTGCTTAGCGCTGTTTGCGAAGAGCACGACACACGTAGGGAATCTTGCCGGTGCGGCGTTTTCAGCCTGCACCGATTTCCATCCGCAACGAAGAATGCCAAGCTGCGCCACCGGTGGATAGCTGCAGTGAATAGGGAGAACTACCAACCCAGTGAAAATACACGAGTGAGTATTCGATCTGTGTATATCTTGATGCCACGTTCAACTTTCCGCCCTACGAACGTAATATGTGCAACACGCAGGTTTGCTCCAAACACTTTCTGAACAACAAGCCTACAGAGAAGAATCCCGTGCTGGTGCTTCGCCTTGGCTATTACAAAAAGGCAAGCCTTTTCGTGTTTTCAGTAATGCAGAGCCCTCGACAGTTAAGCGGAACAGTTGAGTTTGCGGTTAGCGATACTTGCAGCTGGTGCACGGCATGACCATTAAGCGTGAACGACAAGTTGTAGGCAATAGAATGTTGCCCTGCTGATGAGCGTTATTGCTATGAAAGTAAACCGAAGTCTGCTCGTCACGTAGCACGCGTCCACAAAAACGTAAACGACGACTGCTTCTCGCTGAAGGTGTTCTTGCAGCGCGCCTGTATTTACGAGCTGGTGTTGCAGGTGTCACCGTAACGAATTCATTTGAGCCTCCTGAGCTCTAAACTGTGTGCGGGCTGTTATGCAGGGCAAAGCGCAAGATTTTTCCGTTCTTATAGCGAGGAAAATAAGGTGGTTAATTACTATTGTATTCTGCAACAAAATTTTGCTCGTTCTCACCATTTTTTTACTGTTTTTTTTTCTAAGGGAGCGCCAGCACTCCGATATGGCCTCGCACAAGCGAAACAGGTCTGATACCAGGTAGCTGCAGTTGATAGGGCTAATTTCTTGGAATGCAGGTGCGGTTGTTGTCTTGTACCAAACGGGTCCCTGATGATGCAGCTTTGAGTAGGTATGGTAATTTTATGTGCCCTGTCATGGTTTGTGCAACAACTGTACAACACCTGCAGCTGTCATGATCACCCTGTTATAAGGGCTTTGACTGCACACGTAATTTAACATTGTAACTACTGTAGTTCTTCATTTTCCAATGAGTGCAGATTTAGCATCATATATGCTGCTTGTTCGAGTGCTGTAGGCTTGTGCTCTGAATGTTGTACGATAAGTTGCCCGATAAAATTGGCCTGGTGTATTTTCTATTTCATTTTGAGAGGACTTTATATCTTCGCGACAGTGATGGCATGGGAAAGAACTACAGCCCTTCTTACTATAACATATATTTTGTTTTCACTGTGCAGGTGGTGAAGGGCAGGCGTCTGCTAATCAGGCAGGCTATAAGCCCAGTCAAACGACCTCGCCAGTTGGTTGCCAAACGTGGCCAACCCAGTAGTGACCATGACAAACAAGACCAAACTGAAAGTGCAGAGGACGATGTTCTGCGTGCTTTAATAATATATGGCGCCAACACAGTGCTGTATATTCCTTCACAGGTTACGTGCCAAAAATGCGGAGATATTACAGCTCACACGTGTTCTAGCATATAGCGCGTGGTTTGTACAAACGTAATAGCGTACTTGCCCGATGTATTCGCTTCTGCAGTCTGCACAGCACTAAGTGTGGCCATTGCGGACTTGCATGAGGTCTTGAAGTTTGATTGGATCGAGACAGCGAAAAGGACAGGTTAGAAAAAACGCGAAACACGCCTTCCGCCCAGCTAAGAAGCCCAAGTTTCGCTTTTGCGCCGGGTCGCATCTCCCGGCGTGGCAGCCCAGACCTACTACTTCGCGGCGCTTAGGATAGATGGCGCGACCAGCGCTCATCAATATGGCGGCGCGCTTTGAATTCACGGTGTTCTAGTGTATAGAATCGCACGTAGCAGCTCTATCCAAAAGGTTACATTACGGAAAGGTTAAAACGCTACAGTAACGTCCAAGTTATGGAAGGTACGTGTACCTAATCTCAACTTTACTGAATAAAGGTTACAGTATAACCTTTCAAATGAAACCTACACAAAAAACTGAAACCATGCCCTTTCATTAAGCATTCCTGAACCAAAAGTGACGATGTAGCTTCTGATATGTTGGTGCGTATAAACTTGAAAAAAGCCCCCAACCTGTTCGTTAGCCGTTACAGTATTAAGTGTACAGGGATGAACGCATCGTGGATAGCAAACGCAAGCGACACGACTGTCAAAAACGGCTCTCTGTAGGCCTTTGCCTGTTGTAAGGGAAAACATTAAGTTTCCGTAAGTGATATTCTTGTAAAAATATCAGTCGCAGTTCTATGCGGGCATTAGATTTTTTCTCCAACTTTTCCTCATGAAAAGTTTGCGTGGGGTCAAGTCGGTAGTGTGTTGAAGAACCGAAGTATCATGTCGGCTATCGTTTTATTTAGAGATTCTGTAAGGCCATTTTCCTGAGGATGATAGACGCTTGTGTTTCGTTGACATTTACGGTGTGCTACAGTGTGATTTGCGTGAATTCAGCCATGAAAACTATTTCGACGAGTTCAAAGTGCACGCTGGGGCGTCGTGCACTGGGTGCATGTTAAGGAACACCAGGTGTTAAAAATTCTGCTGACCTCGTTAATGGTCTCTTGAATTACTGAGACTCTCAGCGTATGACCTGTCATTATGGGCGATGTCGCCAGTAAGGCGAGGCGAGAAAAGTTTATCTTGATACATGGTTTACTGACAGTGGGAAGCCGAAAGTACAAACACGTCGGGTGGAGCGCACGGCAGACGAGTAGTCCCAAAGAAGCGCAAACGCTAGTTGCAGCGCCTAGGCGTCTCACTTCTTCCTTATCAGTAGGCAAGCAGCAGGAGAGATGCTCAAGCTCTCTTGCTCATTACAATCCTTGGTAGCGTGCAAGAGACGCCAAAGATGGCCTGCCGTCGTATCGGGGTCCATGTGTGCGTGCCAAACCTGTGGCTTTAGTGCTGAACGCACAAATGGAGGCGGTTACAATAAATAGGTCGGGAGGTTTTTGCGAGCAAGTGGTTAGTTGAGTCAAATGAAGAAAATCATAGCTTAGAGATCCTGCTGCCCTGGGAGGCTTTACCTTCCCTGTCACACAATGAAACCTTTTGAAACACAATGGATAACACAATGAAACCTTTTAGTTCAAGTCTGCTTACAGCATATGGGGAAATTTTATGATTCATACGGAGGTGTCGTAGTCCTGTTCGCCACCAGTGTATTCCAGTCGTTTGTTGCACCACACTAGTGTCAAGTTGATACAGCTAAACTAAAGCGTACGAGTCGGATAAAAAGCGCACTCAAATTCGAAAATCAGTGAATGAAGTATAATCTTTTAATTTAAACAGTTAATCTATGCATATTCTTAAGTATATGTCTGCCTTTCATATTGCAAATCTGGGATTCATGCAAATCTACTAATGCGTCTCCAAATATTTCTTTCTAACTAGAGATGGCGAAATTATTTCTGCTCCTAGGCGCCATACTGCTCAACTTGGAGGCTACAGTTGGCTCAGGCAAGTGGAGGATGTTTGTGTGTGATAAGTAGACTAAATGTCAAAATGTTTTGCAAACGAAAGCAAAAGCGCGTTTACGCCGTTGGTATGGCTATAAATGCAGGATAACTCATAACGATGATGGCGTCACGACGAAGGCATGCTGAGAGTCGGATGACAAAGGCGGTGTCATGACGACGCACCGGCTGCAATGGCATCATTATCGCTATCGCATTATCAGTAGCCCAAGGTATTACACGGTTTGGCTCCTTGAGTAGCCGCAGAAGGCACAACGACGGCTGAAGGATGAGTGGGATGACGAAGATAGAATTTCGATGATGGAATCACCACGAGAGCATCGCGACCTCGAGCACTTGCCTGTTGGCGCATGTTGGTAGACAACTTGGAGCACTGCGTTGGCGTAAGATAGATAGATAGGTAAATTAGATAGATAGATAGATAGATAGATAGATAGACAGACAGACAGACAGACAGACAGACAGACAGACAGACAGACAGACAGACAGACAGACAGACAGATAGATAGATAGATAGATAGATAGATAGATAGATAGATAGATAGATAGATAGAGGTAGGCGAAAATGCCTATCACATTAAACGTATGTGATCATGTTAAGACTGGCTGGGGCGGTACATTGGTGAGCACTAGTATATCTAATTCGTACTATTGATTGGATGCGGGAATGGCGCTCAATAGAATATTTAAATATTGGGTACAAGAAAGTGCGCGTACGAATTTTGACTTATGACTAAATCATCTATGCTGGTCTACGGAAGCATTATGTCATGAACATATCTTCTGGTAATCTTAAAACGCACTGTCCCAGTTGTGGCCTACCTCTCATCCTAAATTGTTGCTTTAGCATAGGAAGAGGGCAGGCTGTGGCCCTACAAGTAGCTGGAACAATTAGAGTCATACAGAGCTAGAAGGGAATAAAAAACACGTGATTCTTCAAAAACAAACAAGACGGTCTTGGAAATACCTAGACCCGAATTTCAAGCTCGGGACATTCAGCCTACTTTATCCATTATTCGAATATATTATTTAGCTCGTCAAATTCAGAGCCCTGGCTTCAACTCTATTTATGTATTAAACACAATTCGTGTAAGCTTTAACGTAACTTATTTAGGCATCCTAATATAAGTTTGAACTCCCGCCAATTTCGATGTACAAATATGGCAGGAGCTCGACATCTTTTCGTACCTTTTCAAATACTGACATTTAAGGCAGTGAATCATATACTGTGGGTCATACCACGACAAGTGGCCCAGCCGTGGCGCTGGGACAATAATTATTTCTCTCAAAATTACAAAAAAAAACAGGTATGTAAACATTGCTTATACAGTACTTGCCCAAAATATTTTGAGCGAAAAAAATGTTTGTTCCTGTGAGGGCCATTTGAATTTCACAGAACGGTCCAAAACCAGGTGCGAAACAAAAATTTAACGAAAATAAACTATTTCACGCACTCTTTCAAACATCGCGTTTTTGCTTTGTCTGAACAATATGCTTTCATTATAAAGCAGTTGCACAAGATGCCTTTAAGTATTTCAATCCTGAGCGCCGAGATAAAAAATTTGCAAATAATTGTTTTATTGGAAAGCTTTTCGCAAGACGCGGTCATTGAAGGAAACCTGGAATTATATTTATGAGAATGTCCTTAAAAGGAACTATGTTCTCAATGTTTATTTCTTCCGGTGTGGTGCGCGTAGGCTCTGAAATAAAAGCCTAACTTTGGCAAGAATGTTATTTTGTGCTAATCCTAGACGTTGGCAACATGCTAAGGTGGTATACAGCGAAATATTTTGAAAATGGGATATATTTGAGAAGCACGACAAATTCCGCCACCGGAATTTTCATCGCAGTAATTTGTACTTCACCAAGAAAGCTTTTTTTTTTAATTTGAGTCCCATCATTGGAGGATTTCGGTTCGCACTTCGACTTAACCTCAGAGCATATTGGCGAGGCAAAGAAACCATCTTAGTTTGCTGAGTAAAAAGTGGAAGGTTTATCCCTAGTGTTCTTTGGATAATAGGCGGGGTATTCATTTTCAAGATCTACGTAATTTTTAAAGAATTGTCAATAGCAGATGGCATAATTTGTCTTCTTGAGCTGGAATATTTGAAGAGGCCGACATTACTAGCACGAAAAATGGAAACACGTATTCATTAACACGCAAATGTTTCTCTAATTAACTTCTTAGGTAGCTAATTTGATGCACATATTGCGAATTACAAATCGTAGCCGGTGCCCCTGCAATGCCTATTTCCTACAAATGAATCAAGATGACACCAGTTTAGAGTTCTTATTTCCCAACATATGCGACCAAATATGAGGGTGTTCAAGTTACTTTTTTTGCTTCATGGCATAAAAGAGCGTTTTATTTAAACGATAAGTGGAACAACTGTGCGTTATTACATCGACTTAGACAGCGCAACCTCGAAACTAGTATGATTGTGGAAATTCATTCCAAGCGGATGCGCGTTGTAACCTATCCGGCTAGACTCAATAAATGGTTACATGAGCTGTAAAGCAGATGGGAAGGTAATTCAAGAAACGTTAATATTTAGATGAATATATGTTTTGATTTCTCGTGCAAGTTATGCCCGCCTCTCTAATTCTGCTCAAGGGCTGCAATTACATTATCTTCAAGAGGCTATTTCGAAAAATTCTGTGAAACCTAAAAATCACCACAGCGCATAGCACCGCGACAACAAACATTAAAAAGTATAACAATATTATTGACTTAAGCACCACAATGGCCCCCAACAAAACCGCCGCAAAGGTGTGTGCGCCAGAAGATGTTTGCTGTGTTGCGATACCACGCATTCGAGCACATGAGGGGCGGGCTCTCTCGCGTGTAGCCGCGTGCGGCTTAGTAGTGCCTGGGGAAAGGAGATCCAGGGGCTGAGCTGACCCCGAGTGTTCGGGCCTGGAACGCCCCCCGGCGGAGGTACACCTCCTTGGCCTCTGCTTCACATAGACGGCACCTGCAGACTGAGCCACCTGCAAAAAATCGGCAGTCACCGTTTCCCGTCCTTTCTTGAATGCTGGGCATTGTAGCTCACTTTTAATCTTTCCTGTCTTCTCTTCCATTTACGTCCAACATTCTTGGTGCCAAGGTTTAACCTTGTGTCATAACCACCCTTGGATGTACGTATTTGGTTAAAGCGGAAACGTACAACTGGCGTTGGTACGACCGGTGTTTACAGGTCCTACAGCACCCCCTTGTTGAGCTCAATGATGAGTGGCTGGCGTTCTTGTGGAAAATGTATTATTTTTTATGGCTTGCTCTTTCCGCGCGTTACCGGATCACCTGCGGAAAAGGGGGCGCTCCGAAGAAGTGCTTCATTGTTGTGGTCGGTAGGAAGAAGACATTTCTCGCATCCACGTGACGCACAACTTAAATCAAGAAAAGACAGGGAGAGCCATCTCTCCCTTCCTCGTTTCAAAGTGCCTGACGGAGACAATAGGAGCCGGCCACAGCGCTTCGAACTTGACTAGCGGCGACCTTCTTCTTGAACTCCGAGATGGCAAACAACATGAGAAACTACAGAACCTAGTACAGTTGGAGACTTTCCTATGCGTGTGACCGAACAGCGCACCCTGAACACCAGTCGTGGTGTACTTTCGGATGGTAATTTGATGAAGCTCAATGAGACTGAACTCTTAGAGAGCTAGACTGAAGAAAATGTCATCAATGTCAAGAGAAATAAGATGGGGCGTGAAGAAAAAGAAATTCTGACCAAGGATCTCATTTTGCCCTTTGGCTCAAGTGTACGACCCGAGACAATCGAGGCAGGCTGCGTAAATATCAGAGTCAGGCCGCCCATTGATGATGTTTCAAATGCCGGAGGTTTTGCTGTAGCTCACAGAGATGTCGAGATTTACTGACTTGCGCCAAATGCAGCGCTTCTCAAGACACGTCTAAATTGTTGAAGAATACTCCATATTTGGTAAAGTGTGATGAGGAGCACGCTGCCTGCTCGCGCTCCTGCCCATCCCGGAAAAAGTAAAACAAATCGTTACAATTAGGGTGAAGGAGAATATATCGTTCAAAGAGGCACCGAGGCGGGTATCGTACCTGCCATAGTAGAGCTTTGCCGAAGTGGCGCGTCAGGGGGCCGCGCCAGAACGGCTTCCGGCGGCTGTCCGGCCCGCACGCAGTGAGCCGGCGGCGACACCACATGCCGCACCCCACCCTCCGGCGGTTGCAGTCAACGCTGCACCGCCGTCCCAGAAGGCAGCATCAACTTCCGAGTCGGTGGCTCGAGAACCTCGTTCGGAAGGAGAAATGGAACTCTGGAACACCTGCATATTTCCTGTATATTTCGTCCCCCACCTTTGGAAACATATCGAAGCTGGTGTCATCCTGGAGATTCATTTCAAGCGTATGCATCTTGCAAACTAGCAGGCTACCATTCGTCGATTCAAATATGTGGCGTAAACACATTAATTAGGGAGTTTATTAGTTAATGTTGGTTAATTAGTTGAATGTGTGTTTCAAGTTCTCTTGCTTGTAATGCCCGCTTCGAAGAATCCAGCTCAGGAGAAAGGACTAAGTGATCCGCCACAGACGATTTCGAAAAAAGTACGGGGAACTTAAGATTAATGACCACTTGTACACTATATGTCAGCCAAAACGTAGAGAATAGCACATAGCAACCCTATCCAAAAGGTCATCTTACAAAAGACTAAAAACGCTGAGGTAACTTCCAAGGTATGGAAGGTGTCTGTACCTGCATTCTACAGAATAAAGGTTACAATAAAATCATTAAATGATTAATCTTTAATGAAAAGGTCCCTGTGCACTTTCCGACCTGATGGCGCACTTAACTTTGTAAATTGGTTCCTTCATTAACCATACTAGTGCTAAGTGTACAGCGATGAATGCATTGTGAATGTGCACAGGGTTCCGCACATGCAAGCGACACAGCTGCCAAAAATGGCTCTCGGTATGCATTTGCCCGTTGTAAAAATATACCATTGAGCTTAAGTAAGTGATATTGTTGCAAAAAGATTAATTCCCATTCTTTGTGGGCATTGGATTTTCTCTCTACCTTTATCTGACGAAAAATGTGCACATCATAAGAAGCCAACAAACATTGACACCAAGGACAACATAGGGGAAATTATTTGTGCTAACGAGGGTCTCGAATCCGGCTAATAACGAGGGTCTCGAATCCGGCTAAGACTAATAAAATCGGGACCCTCAGTTAACCCCCTTTCTTCTCGAAAATTGTGCATAGGCACACGCCGGTAGTGTGTTGACGTACGCAAGCAGCATGTCGGATATCGCTTTATTTACACGTTCTCTAACGCCATTTCTCTGAGAATGATAGACGGTTGCCTTCTTTTGATTTCCATGCTGTACTGCAGCGTTACTTGTGTAAATTCTGCCATCAAAACTATCTCGATGGGGCCAGAAAATTGCACTCGTGCGTAGTGCATTGCGTGCATGTCAAGAAACACGAGGTGGAAATATTCGGCTGACCTTGCGAATGGTGTCTTGAATTACTAAGTGTCACAACATGAACTGCCATTATGGGCGATATCGCCAGTCAGATGCGGCCAGAAATGTTTATCTTGCTGCGCGGTGTACTGACAGTGGGAAGCCGTAAGCACGAAGACGTATGGTCAAGCCCGAGGCAGCCTGGCAGTACCAACGAAGCTGAATCGCGAGCTGCACCGCCGAGGCATCAGACCTCTTCCTTATCAGTAGACAAGCAGTAGGAGAGATGCTCGAGCTGTGTTGCTCATTACAATCTTTTGATCCTTGGTAGATGACGTGCCGTCGTAACAGGATGCATGTGTGCATTCCAGAACTGTGGCTCTAGTGCTGAACACACAAATGGATGTGGTTGCTGCAATTTAATCGGGAGTTTTTCGTGAGCACGCTGTTAGGTAAGCGGAATAAAGAAAATCATAACGTAATCAACCTGTTGACAGGGATGGCTTTGCGGTCCGACAAGTCAATGAAACCGTTTCGTTCCAAGTCTAGCCATAGCGTTTGGGGAAAGCTGATGGTTCATACGAAGGTGTCATCGTCCGTTTGGTTATAGAGCGTTGCAACTCTAGGATAGCTGTACGGGCAGTCGCCACCGCTGTATTTAAGTCCAGTTTGGTACGCTAAAGTTGTATCAGATTTATACAGCCAAACTAAAGCGTACGAGTTGGCCACAAGGCGCACTCCAATCCGAAAGTCAGTATATGAAGTGCTGCTCGGTGTCAGCCTTAGAGAGCCCATTTTGTCTTGGCTTGGCTTTACCTGTTCCTCAAGTGATCGCACATAATTCCTTCTCCATCATAGAATAATTGGCTTTCACTCGTGATGATCACCGGGTAATTTGGACATGACCTATTCGTATCCACCTTCTTTACGAACTTGAAAGGTGGTCAGGCCTAAGCTACTTGAATCAGTGTCGATTTCAGTAACAGCACTTTTGTCGAAGGGTGCGAGTCCTGCAGGTGCCAGCAGGCGTCGTGTGGGCCTTTTGAATGGTCCGTGTCGGATTCTGTAAGGTTATGAATTCAACATTCAACATTCGAAGCCTGACCTGCATGTACGCAGCAGCGTTAGGGTACTTCGCCGCGGATGAGTACATTACGAATGACGTGCATGTGGTGTCATGTGGGTAGAGTCAAGTATGTAAAATAGTCAAAATTGTGTGGACCGAGAACGTTAGTCTTTATCGGGCGAACATGTGCCCAGAAACGCAAGCAGCTGTTGAGTCACAACGATAACTGCAAGCACAATCGTCTTATCAAACTCACAGTTCAGTTGCGTCATCTTTGTATAGATGACTCCTATATTCCAGAGTAGTTGCTGGTGCTCGTGGACATTCGAGAATTCAGGACATTCTTCGCGACAGCAGCACACGTTTTTTTAAGTTACAGTCCATGACAACGTGGACAAATATCGGCTACTGGAGGCTTCTCTTGTGCCGTACGACAGGATATCCGTTATATTCCACTGAAAACAAAGACCGGCAAAAAGTACAGCGAAAACTCGCGAAGAAATGCCCTTTTGACGGTCGATACACCTCCTCTCTTGTAAATGTTGACAAACTTGGTAAATAGAATTATACGACCAGGATTAAGTTCGATTCCTAAAGTTCGATTCCTAAACGGAACTTCTTTTTATTGGGCGGACTCAATTTACCGACGTAATGGTGGTGAGTCGGAAACGCAGAGATGCGTCGTGTTTTTTGTATTGGTGAATTACATGAATTGGTCAAAAACTTTCAACTTGTACAAAGTGGGCCAACTTTCTCTGTTGCTTTGCTTTATGTATGTTTATATACTGGTACTGACCACACAGTGTGCCAAGTGCTGCACGTTTATCATGTTTTTACCATGGTAATCTGAAGAGGGATAATCTTTACGAAAATCGCAGATACCTAACAATTATGGCACTCTTTTTTCCGTATTATACGAAATTATGAACCCTCTACACATTGGTAAGTATATCTCTGGCTTTCATGTTGCCTACTTGGGACTCAGTGGCACACGGATTAGCACATTTGCATATTTCTTTCTAATCAGTGATTGCGAAAACATTTCTACTCTTAGGCACCGTACTGCTTAATTTGGAACCTATAGTTGTGTCATGCAAGTGAAGGTGTCTTATCCAAGCATTATATTATATGTTCTGCGAATTTCCTTTTAAAAATATTCCACTAGGACGACATTCTTGTGTACCTTCTCAAATACTATTACTTAAGGTAATAAATCTTTTACTCTGGATCATTACACGAAAACCATGGCGCTCGAGCCAATATCAATTGCCTTGAAAAATAAAAAAGTACTTGTATGTAAGGATTACTTGGAAGTACTTGTCCAAAACATTTTGAGCGCAAGAATTTTAGCGCGTATGAGGGCCGTTTGAATTTCACAAAATGGTATAAAAACAGGTGCCAAAGACAGCTGCCAAAAATCAACCATTTGACGCATTCTTTCAAACATCGCGTTTTTGTCTTGTCTGAACATTGTCTTTCTTTTATGAAGAAGTTTTTCAAAATGTTTTACGTATTTCGTTCCGGACCGCCGTGATAAAGAATTGGTAAATTATTGCGCAATGGGGAATTTTTCACGAGAAGTGGTCATGGAGGCACATCTAGAATTATTTTTGTAGAACTGTCCTTAAAACGCATTTAAACATTTATTTTTCCCGGTGTGTTGCGCGTAGGCTCTAAAATGAAAGCGAAAATTTTGCAAGAAAGCTCTTTTGGGTTTAGACTTTGGCTACACACTAAGGTGGTCCACGGTAAAATATCTAGAAAAGGGGATATATTTTAGAAACCCTACAAACTTCCCCAGGGAAATTTTCGTTGAAGTTATTTGGGGTTCACCAAGAATTTTTTTGTTTGAATTTGACTTCCATCGTTGCAAGATTTAGGTTCGCGCTTCGACTTAACCTTATAGCCATTGGCGGAATCTGAAACAGACTTAGTGTACTGCGTATAAGAAATGGGAGGTTTATCCATAGTGTTTTGTATAATTACAGGTTGATACTTTTTAAGTTCTACGCAAATATTAAATGTCGCCTGTGGCAGATGGCATTATTTTTCTAGAGTGGCAATATTTCAAGAGTTGGACATTACTAGCACGGGAAATCAAAACGGGTATTCAGGTAATGAACAAAAGTTCACCAGGTAGCTTCTTAAGTAGTTAACTTACAGTACATATTGCGAATTACAGATCGTAGCCCGTGAGCCTGCAATGCGTACGTCCTTTTAATGAATTTAGAAGATAACACCGGTTTCGAGCTCTTAATTCCAGAAATGTGGGATCAAAAACAAGGACGTTCGAGTTAATTTTGTGCTTCATTGCATATAAGAGCGGTTTATTAAAACAACAGTGCGTTATCGCGGCGTATTTGATGGCACATATGTCGAAAATAGCGTTATTGTGGAAATACATCTCAAGTGGATACTCGTGGTAAGCTTACCGGCTACAATAATAAATTCGTATGTGGGCTGTAAAGTAAACAACTAAGAATCTAATTTATAAAATGTTGTTAATGGATCGAATATAACTTTTAAATTCTATTACAAGTAACGCCTGCCTCTGACTAATCACGTTCCAGGACTAGAATTTTGTTCTCTGCAACGGCCTATTTTTAACAAATTCTCTAAAACCTAAAAATTATCACCCCGCATATACGCACGATAACAAATAGTTAAATTGTTACAGCATCACTCACATAAGTAGCGGAATGCACCCTGTAATAAACAGTATACTTATTGCCTTCCTCAGAATTGAAATCACAATGGCTAGGTGTGGCGTTTCCAAACAAAAACTTTGTCGAATAATATTTGGCCGCAAGTACCTAAAATCACCGTACAGACATGTCCGGGAACTAGGGAGATATGCTAAATAAAGCTGCTTATGAACAATATTAGCCAAATGTACTCGTATTTTTTCCTCGGCTTCACGGTGACTGAACCTGTGTCGTGCAAGCGATGCTTCCAGCACACGCTCATGAAAGCGATTTGTCGCCCGCTCTCTTACTTCACGCGAAGGAGACCGTGTATGCATATTTCCTGTACCACGGAAGTGCGCAATGTGGATCTGTCGAGGCATACTTCAGGATTGAAGTTGCGGCGAACTTCTGGCCATCACGACTTTTGTACCTCTTCGCATACACCACCATCGGCGCCGCCTTGGTTTGTATTTCCCACCGGTATGCAATTCGGTAAAGTCGAAGCATGAACCAAAATGCTGGAATGGTAAGACTCCAATTCACGAATCTTTTTCTAGGTGATACGCAAATTATATCTACTAAAGTTTCCGTCGCGAAAGTAGTTGTGCTTCTGAATTATATTGCCTATTCATGAACCACCTTAATGTGTAATTGACGTCTAAACATAGGCCAATGTAGCCTTTTTCCCAGATGCAGGCTTTCACTTTGGATTCTGTTCGCAGCACATAGGCGAAAATGAAATATTAGAATGTAGTACGTTTCACAGATAATTCTGTGAAAATATTTCCAGGTTTTCTTGAAGATCATTTTTCTCTAAAACAATTTCTCAAAGCTTCATAGCTTGTGCATTTTTACTTTGGTGTTAAGGTCCAAAGAATGAAAGATGAGCAAAAACTGTTTTCTAGCTAAAAAATCAGACAACGGAAAATGCAAATTTCGAAAGAATGCGCGAGACGGTCAATATTTTGTAGATCTTGTTTTGTACCGGGTTTTCCGCCGTTTCGTGAATTGTAAACGACCGTCACGTGCCCAACAATTTTTTTCTACTGAAAATATATTGCGAAAATGCAGTGCAAGAGATGCTTATACAAATGAATTTTTATTATTTATTGTGAGGAATGCATATTGGCCGAGCGCTACGATTGGGACAGCTGTTGGCACGGAATCGCCCTTCTACTAAGTTCTAACATGTTTCATTGCCTGTCTTATTTTACACCAGGCTCTGATAAACGGGATCTTTGCTCTGCCTATAGGGACAATCCTTGCAGTATCCACCCGTATCCTAAGCGGTTGACCTGCCTATATCTCGAGGATGGCACAGTCTTTGTAAAATGCAGTAAGTATTTACTTTTTCTTAACTACGTGTGTTCGACGTCCTATCATATCGGCACATTACAGTAAGCATCAGGTATTTGGATCTGTTAAAAATTTACTGCGACCACGCAGTATAAATAAGGATGGTGAACTGAGCTAGTTGGTATGGGTTCATATGCAAATTTTAGCGATAAAAGAAGACAAAGGCGAAGGTGGAGAGCACAACACGAGCACTTTTTACACGGTGGTGATGTGTTCTCTCTTTTTTTATCTTTCTAGCTTTAGCGATAAATATTTGACATGCACACAATATACGGCGGACGTCTAATGAACATAGCATTTCGCCTCTCCTTGGCAAGCACTCACGGGCCTGCCTGGCAACTGGCCCAGCCCATTCAGTGGCAGTTGTTCATTCGCGTGGCAGTATCAAGACGCTGCCTTTCTATGGAAAAATGTTTGCCTCATACCAAAACTAAATTGAATTTTATTTTCAGCATTGTCGCATGCAGCCAGGCAAATTTCTAATTGATAATAATAATAGTAATATTTGGGGTTTTACGTGCCAAAACCACTTTCTGATTATGAGGCACGCCGTAGTGGAGGACTCCGGAAATTTTGACCACCTGGGGCTCTTTAACGTGCACCTAAATCTAAGCACACGGGTGTTTTCGCATTTCGCCCCCATCGAAATGCGGCCGCCGTGGCCGGGATTCGATCCCGCGACCTCGTGCTCAGCAGCCCAACACCATAGCCACTGAGCAACCACGGCGGGTAAATTTCTAATTGAGCGTTGAGGGGACCACGTTGCTATCTTAAAGACATTGACATAACGGTGGTTGAGAAAAAGATAGAAGCTTACAGATGATATATCCTATACAAGCACAAATGTTGACATGAAGATACCCAGTTGAAAGGTTTCCTTTCAGAGTGCCGCGCTGAAAGTCACAACAAATTTGTTTCTACGCTTCATGTTTACTTTCAAGACAACATGCCCCAGGCTCGCAAGGCTCAAAGCCGTGAAGAAGGATGTACGCAGCCCAGGGGACCGTTACATGTGAGCAGCTATACAAGGTGCATATGTAGAGACTAAGATACGCTGTCACAAAGGCAAAAAATAAAAACATGGACAATACAATACATAATACAACACATGCATAACTAGCACGAATACAGTTTAAATACGATGCACATAGAAATGCATATCAAATTACAACACATAGTAAAACATATTTGTAACACAAATTCATTGAAAATGCTGCAACAATTTTTATATCACATATATCCTTTATACGAACAGAATCTTTTGCTAGCAGGCAATAGCCACTGATCAGCCATGGACCAGCCTTGATCGATAATTTTTTTTACTGGCGCATGATAGCTTTTATGTCCGTCGGAAAGAGAGTTTCTGCAACATTGCGCAGCTAGTTCTCAAAAACATACGCACGAGTGCAATAACCTCCACTTGTGTAGTGACATAATCACCATGAATGCAGAGATTAAATAAGAGTATCTTTAAAGCCATAGTGCCCAACAAATGTACACTATAACGACCATAGAGCATTGCTAAAATATTGCACCGCAACTTGCAAAAAAGGGAACTATTTGCAAATGAGTTGGAAGCAGAATTCGGAAAGGGTTACCAAGATGAAGTTTTGGGAAATAATATGCATTTCACACCTTCGCTAGAAAGTTTAAATAAAGAAGCTTCAGATGGTTGACGCGATACTCATAGGCACGTGAGTTTAGCAGCGCCATCGAAGGAACTGTAATGACACAGACCACTACATAGACTTGCATATTTTCACGTAACTGGTATGCAATATACCTCTACGTAGGCCCAATTGTCACGCAGGCGTACTGCACAGAAACTCAGGAAATACATTTTCAGAAAATGCAATACCATGCACAGAGCAAACAAATAGGAGGCATACTCTCTTGATTGTGGTATTGCACTTCCTGTTGGCTCCCTGTGTATACATTATGGCACTACGGCAATGGTGCAAGATTGTCATTATAGCAGCAATTATTTTATTGTCTTCATTGTGTACTTTCATTGAAAATATGGCTTATAAGAAGTGCGTGAAGTATGTTGTACAGAAGGATTGCAAAGCGGGCGAGTTGGGACCTATCCATTTTTGTGCAACGAACAAAGCGCGGGAAAGAAGACACGACAAGCGCTTGTCCTGTCTTCTTTCTCTTACTTCGTTTGTGTGTCCGCTGTGCAAGAACGGATGTGAATATGTTGTTACACTCCTTACATGACTCCTGTGCATCTGTAGATTATTACAAAACGAACGCTCATCTGGTTGACCCCTCAGCCTTTCCTCACTTTGCTATATCTCCCTCTCACGCTTGCCTTTTAAACTCTTAAAAAAGTTGCACCCTTTGGAGTGTACGTTTGTCCTAGATAAATGATCGTCAACTGCCTTACTTGCGTTTTCTTTCGTGAAAACGTTGCGCTCGCTACTTTACTGTCGAGAATGCTATGTCACGCTGACAATGCGCATGCTTTACGTGACTTAAAAGTACCATGCTCGTGGGGTTAAAGCAAGGCAATGCAGGCGCGATAGATGACGATTATTGTTACGGGACAAGATGCGCCCCAAATGGTGCAACTTATTTTGACGATATATTGAATCAATGCTCAGCCCGAAGGGTATAAAAGAAGAGTCATGCACCTGTAAAGTCACTCTCGATTAAAGCTTTCCTTGGGAACATCGACACTCACACACATGTGTGACCTGGCCTTGCGCACAGCACTCCTTTATTCTCGATTTGACAGGCTAACACACCTTTGCTCGTTGCCGCACCCACCCGCCTTAGAACCTCTCCCCTTTTGAAGAACGCCACCTATATATACTGTGTCGAGGAAAGCATATGTCTCCTTGAAGGAGACAGCTCCACTTGTCGAAACGTTGGCTCCTGCTTTCACCTTGTTCTCGTTTTGCTGATTGCCTTGAATTTTCCTCTCCCGCCTTCCCCGTATTTTGCCTGGACCTATGTGTGGAGTGGTTTATGTGATCGATAGGACAATTGTTAAAAATCATCCTTAACATGCCGCGAAATTGTGCTTCTTGGGCGGGATAACTTTCAGAAGCAGACATAATTTGCACAGAGAAATGAAAGTGAGCATACCACAAGTCAACAGTCGATAATTAATTTTAAAGCTAGTTGCATAACGCCACATAGTGCAATGCATTATTAGTAGCCGGTGTCTTTTAAACTCACATTCACATGTGAAGAATTCTGAAGACACCAGTTTCAAAATATGCCTTCACAAAGTTACTGACGAAATGCATTGGTGTTCTAGTAACTTTTCAGCTTCAATGTATAAAAATATGTTTTGATGAAAAGTAAGTCGAATAACAGTCTACTTTTAGTGCAGGTTTGACTGCGCTTATCTTGACCATATTATTGCATTTAATATTAGTTCGAAGTGGACTTGCCAGTGAAAACACTGACTTTAATTCGTTCTTTGCAATATGTGTGCAAAAGAAATTAGTTGGGAAATTAATTAGTGATTGTTTGTGAATCAGTCAATTAGGTGTATTGGTTTCCAGTGTAGGTATTTTATGCCTCTGCGAGCGTTACAGATTAAATAGGAGATTTGTTCTAAATGCAACTGGGGAATATTGACATTCTTTTAACATTAGAATGAAACACCCCATATATAAATTGTTACGATACGAAAGGAACAGTGTTGATTTATTAGGCTTCATGGCGAGCCTCAGATCAGGCAAAAACGTCCGTTTCTTTCTTCTTCTCACCGCTCACACTTCGTCTTCCACTCGCGCGGCTACATTCATTGCAGTATTTCTGCCCTCTTAGACGATGCCCGCCGGATAAGTTCTCGGACTGAAGAGCTTCAGACGAGCGATCTGTACACCCTCAGTCTTGATGGAGCGTCGTCCAGATGCGGTGAGGTGCGCCAGTGGGCAATTTACTTCATTGAGCTGGTCAACAATAACGTACGGAGAAGTACAGTTGGCAAGAAGTTTCTCCAAACTTCTTGTGTAAACTTGTACTTGCAAACTTCTTCTCTGCAACCCAACGGACACCATCAGCAGTCGATCTTCTGGAGCATAGGTGGCATCCCCATGGCGCCTGTCGTACTGTGCTTTCGATCGATGTTGCAGAGGCAGAGTACGAATGCGGGCCACGCGTTGAGCTTTTTCTGCGAGACAAAGAGTCTCGGCAATGAAGAGAACATCGTGGGTGGAGCAAAACAATGGTGCCCAGTGTGTGATATGCCATAAGAACCTAGAGGAGGAAAAAACGGGCTGTAGCCAGATGTTTCGTGCTTCGCAATGTTAAAGACGTGTGTAATGAAGGGCAAGGTGTCGTCCGAATATTTATGATTCGATGCGACGTACATGGGCAACATGTTCACCAGTGTGCTGTTGGTACAACCTGTCAGCCCACTTGTTGATGGGCGATACGGCGTCGAGTGGTGAAAGCTTGAGGCGCACAATCGAATAAGCTGTTCTGCGACATCTGCACTAAACCGGCGGCCGAATTCGTTGACGAGGGGTGGGGGTGTTTCCGAGAATGATCGAACGCAACAGAAGAAGGGCAATTTGGATGGCTGTGGCTGATTGTAAAGCAGCTGTCGCACAGTGGGGTCAGGTGGTCAGCTCATATGTTGATCGAACGGTCCCCTTTCCAGGAGTGGCGAAAGGGCCCCGTGATATCAATTCCAACTTGCTCGGAAGGAGAACTAGGTGGCGTCGGTGGTTGTGCAAATACGTCTGGCGTGCGTCGTATTTAGATGCTTGAGGGCCTGACACTGAGGGCAACTGGCCACATATATTTCAGTCGAACGACAGATTTGGGACTAGTAAAACCGTTCTTGGGCACGATGAAATGTGTGCTCTGCTCCTAGATGTCCGGAGGTAGGATAACCATGCATGGCCAGCAAAATAGTGGAGCATAGTTTCTGCGGAAATACAAGAGGACACGGGCACCAGTAGTTGTGAAATTCCTTTTGTGGAGGAGACCGTCATGAACACAAACGCCTCCGGCTGTCGAGGAGTGAGTATTCACGCTGCTCCTTCTCAAAACTCTCTTTATCAGGAAATGCTGGGGCCAAAGAAGCCATCAAGGGGTCAAAGTTACCTGCACCACAAAGTGCCATCTTTAGCGGCATTCGCGAAAGGCAGTTAGCATCAGTCTGTTGGCCACCACTCCTGCATGTAATTGTGAAGTATTCGTAGAGACATAGATCCCAGAGCACGAGACGACCACATGGATAAAGGAGGTTCACAAGCCAGCACTACGAATGATGGCATGTGAAGATTGTGAATGGACGCCCATACAGGTAAAAACATTGCACAGCAAAAGTGACCGCTAGGCTCTCTTGCTTCGCAACGGTGTAATTGTGTTCAGGCTTACTATTCCCTCGAATATGCGATGTCGTGCTCTTTCCATTCGCATTGTTTAAAAAGCACTGCCCCGTCGCCCACGCCACTCGCATCGGCGCAAATCCCTCTCGATGCGGCTGGGTCTAAATGCCGAAGGATGGAGCTCGCCTTCAGTAGGAACTTCAGTTGACAAAAAGAAGCGTAGCCCTCATGACTCAAATCATTAACGATGTCCCATGGCAGAAGACAAGTGATGGGATAGGCGACATCTGCAAAAGCAGGTAAAAATCACCGGGGATTAGAGCAGAGGCTTCGAAAACTACGAAGCACTTTAACCGACTGGGGAGGCTTAAATGATTCAACAAATATCTTTTGTAGGTCAGGCCTCGTACAATCCATGTCTACAAGGTGGGCAGGCATCGATATCTGTCACTCAGTGATGTGTCCTTTCTTATAATTGAGTACTGCGCCGGCGTTTTGGACGTAGTCTAAGACAAATTCCAGGCGCCAGTCCTGCACTTCTAAAGTGCTTCCAAAGATGACACCATCGTCTAGGTAACACACGCAAATATGCCCTTTGAGGCCTCGAAGAATGGCGTTCATAAATCTTTCGAAAGTTGTGGGGGCGTGGCAGAGCGTAAACAACATGACGTTGCATTCGAAATGGCCATCGAGCTGGAAGATTCCTTAATTACTTTTTTATGAATTTCGCGAACTTGTTCGTCAATATTCTTGTGCTCTGACGCTTATAGTCAACAGGATTCCTATCGAACAGGCCGTGCCGCCTCCGTGTTAATTTTGTTTTTGGTTCGAGACGCAGGAATGGACGGTGCGATATTTCCCTAAGCAACCTAGAAGATACTGAAGTCCTTAGAAAGGACATCCACTAATGTGTGGCGCTCGTCCAACCTGATTGATTTGCTGATTATGGGTAGAATCCTTGAGTCTTCTGAACACACGTCAATTCATTTATGTGGAACTTCTACGAGATCGGTGACCGGCATCGACTATTGCGCTTTGAAGGAAGCAAGCTTCATGCCAGCGGATACCACTACGTCTTCCCCTCATAGGTTGACAATGCGTCATTTAGGCTCTAAATGGTGGATGCGCAGCAAATACGCAGGCTCTACTGTAGGCCTAATGATTTGTACTTGCGCAGCCCCCTGGAACACACATAGCTGACATAATAGGCACGACAATGTCCTCACAGGCATGAAATGCACCGTCCTCGCTTGGAGCATCCTCGGTGAGCTCGTTAGAAATGCCGCTACTCACAAACATATCACCTGCTTGGCAATAAACTGTGAACCGTACATCTGTAGGAAATAAATACCTAATAAAACATCATGTGAGGATAGACGGCGAATTGCAATTCAGTCATGAAAAATTGACCACCCAGTGACACTTGCGCGGTGCTTAAACCAATAGGCCGCAACAAATCTTCGGTCACGCCACAAAATGTTGCCACATAGAACCATTGAAACACTAGTTTGCGTCCTAATAAGCTTTTAACGGCAATAATCATCACAACAAAACAGTATCGGTCTGGACCAACGACAATTCAGACAAACCGTCAAGAACGGCTAATTTTATTCTGAAACCTAACCACAGGCGGAGGAATATCTTTCAGCTGCGAATCTCGAGCGACCTCACCTCCATTGGCCGCGCTTTCTAGTTTTCTGGTGGTGGTTACGTTGAACGACGCCGTCGTGAAGGAGGCCGGTGCATTTGAGGAGGCAGGTGAGCGGTTCCAGAAATTTCCTTGCCAAAAGTTGCTGCTAAAGGCAATTGCGCCATTGAAGGCCATTGGGTGTTGAGCGCTGGAGCAGCAAGTTGATCGTACCGAGGCCTTTGGCAATGAATACAAAAATCTGACTTTTTACGAGGAACCCCACAAGTGCAGCATGAAGGAAGCGGACGGCTTCTGTAGTAGTTTAGAGAACAGTCAGATACTTCAGCTGCCGTAAGACAAATGAATAGGCTGTAACGCGGAGCATTGGCACTCGTGGGACGTCCAGGGGAACGGGCGTAACAAGAGCGAGGTTCAAGTCGGGTATCTGAAGAGTATTTGCCTCTTGATGCCGGTGTGCGTCGGTACTCTGATAAATCCGCGACGTTGACCGATCGTTGCCATACTTCGAAAGGTTGAGAAGTAGCCGGTGCTTGCGAAAAGGCGGCGTCAGAAACTCCCAGCAGGCCACCTGCCGTCTTATTGTGCTTGTACAGCTCTTCGCGGACGATCTGTCTTATGGTCGACGCCAGGCCAAATGAAGAGCTTATATGGATACTGCCCACAGTTCGCCAATCAGCATTCGCCAATCACCATTCGCCAATCAGCATTCGCCAATCGACCAAACTCTGACGTGATTCGGTGTATCTTCAGTGCCTCGAATGTACGGCAGCGCTTCATGACGTCAGACACTGAAGCGAGAATGTCCTCGCCGATCAGGAAATTGTACACATCCTCTGCTATTCCCTTGAGCAGGTGCCCGACTTTATCTCCTCGTACGTTCTTGCGTTGGCTTCCTTGCATGATATAAAATCTTTCGATGTAGGTAGTGCAAGTTTCTCCCGCTAGCTGTGCTCTCTGTACGAGGCTTTGTGTACAGAATGTTGTCCGGGAGTATGCTGATAAACTCCGAGGCTGTTGGAGCTAAAGATAGTGAAGTCTTGTCATCTGCATATATAACATATTTTACTTGGTTCCCCCGCAGGGGCGTCTGCGTAAGCAGGCGTTTGGTGTGTTGCGACACCACGTACCCGAGCACACGAGGGTTGGACCCTCCCGCGTGTAGCCGTGCGCGGCTTAGCCGTGTCCGGGGAAAGGGGGATCCTGGGGGTTGAGCCAATGCCGGGTGTTTGGACCTTTACGGCCCCTCGGCGGCGGCAACACACCTCTTTGGCCTCTGCTTCACGTAGACGGCACCCCCGGACTGACCCACCCGGGGGAAATCGGCAGTCACCTTTTTCTGTCCTCCTCTTCAATCTTCGTCTTTCTCTCTCGCTGTCTCTTCTTTCCTGTCTTCTTATCACTTCTTCTCACTTCCGAATTTCAAGGCGGCAAGGGTTAACCATGTGGGCGTGGCCTTCCTTGGTCATGGTTATATGGTTATAGCAGTTATGTATGGCTAGTGGTTTTTAAAACACTCCCATGTTGGGCTCCATGGTGGGCGGCCAGCTTAGCTGCCGAACGTATAAGTAACTTCATGGATAGAACCCCCTCTTCAGCAAAACCTGATCGGAGGCCGAAAAGGCACCCGACCACCCGACCGAGGTAATGAACTTAAGTATAGCTAGCGATAGCTTTACAAAATTTTTTGTCATCACTTCTGAAAGTGAACGAAAAATTCAAGACATGTCCCCTTTCCTCATCGCCAAGGCACTTAACGAGTGTATTGGTGAGACATACAAAGCAAAGAAAATGAATTCTGGAGACCTCTTGCTCGAAGTTATGACGGCTGAGCATAGCAGGCAGATTAAGAAACTTGACAAGATCGGTGAGAACAGTGTGTCTGTCTCGCCACATCGTACACTGAACTACGCGAAGGGTGTGATTTCAGACACAGAACTTCTAAAGTGCACAGACGAGGAAATCGAAGAAGCCTTGAGAGATCAGGGTGTTCTATGTGCAAGACGAATTAAATTTAGAAAAAATAACATTGAAAATCCGACCAAACACATTGTGCTGACCTTCAACTCCTTAACGCTTCCATGTGCCGTTAAGGCCGCTTACCTGTACCTTAGAGTAAGACCTTATTTGCCCAATCCCCGCCGGTGCTTTCGGTGTCAGAAATATGGGCATGGATCCCAGTCATGTCGCGGAAGAGCAACCTGTGCTAAATGCGGTCAACCAGACCATGGTGATGAAACGTGCACAAGCGAGCTGTGCTGTGCAAACTGCGCGGGTCAGCACGCGGCGTTTTCCAGATCTTGCCCTGAGTGGAAAAAAGAAAAAGAAGTGATCGCATTGAAGGTACGGGAGAACATATCGTACATTGAAGCCAAAAAGAGAGTCGCGTTTGCCGATAGAGGTACTTACGCACAGGCTGTGCAAAGAGGGCGTGCGCCGCCGATGGTGTCAGTTGGAACACAGGTGGAGCTGCTGGACAAAGTGTCAGCACTCCGGCCCTCCTCACCCAGTGAAAAAACAGACGCTCGTAGCAAACCTCCCCCAAGAGGCCCAGAAGCTTCTGCTGGGGCTGACGTCGGTCAGCACGCGGTAGAGGCCACGAAGGTCTCAACATCGGTGCTGAAGGACCGCTTTCTTTCCAAGAAGTCGGCACCTTCATCAAGCACCATCAACGATGAACGCCCAAAGGGCAATGATATAATGGAAGTGTGTCCGCCGGACACGAATCAAACAAAAGAGCCTACATCTGGTAGGCAAACCAAAAAGTCGGGCATCGCCCCTGCAAAACACAAAGGGGGTAGACTACCGGTCATTCCCCCGTCCAAGGAGACGTGACCTAAAAAGCATTTTAGCAAGTTTATTGCTCATTCACATATGTCATCTCTGTGACCTCTTACATAGAATCTCTTCGTGAAGTACTTGATAATCCACATCATCAAATATGGCTACTATTGTGCAGTGGAACTGCCGTGGTTTAAGAACTAATATAGATGACATTTACGACCTTTTCGAGGACGCTGAGGCTTCTCTTATGTGTTTGCAAGAAACTCATTTCAAAGGTTGCCATAAACAACCTCTGCGTCGATATGGCATCTTTCGAAAAGATAGGGAACAGTCTTCAGTCGCATCCGGAGGAGTCGCTATAGTGGTTGCTCAAGGAGCCCCAGTACGTGAAGTGAAGCTTAACACCAACCTAGAAGCTGTTGCAGTAAAGGTTCAGATAGAAAAAACAATAACAGTATGCTCCCTGTACTTACCACCAGGTAAGAATATCACAAGAAAAGAATTAGAAAATCTCGTGGAAGAACTTCCAGAACCTTTCCTTTTATTGGGTGATTTTAATGCTCATAATAACATCTGGGGCAGTAGCCACACTGACGCAAGGGGCAAAATGGTAGAAGAATTTTTAGACAACTGCAATTTGTATCTTTTTAATGATGGAAAGCCAACATATTTTATTGCTCAATCACAATCTACTTCAAGCATTGACCTCTCCTGTGGCACGCCGTCACTTGCCGGGTTTTTTACTTGGGACGTGAGGGAAAACCCACGTGGCAGCGACCACTACCCTATTATACTCAAGCCGATAGACGCGCCTCCAACAATGCCAGCACGAAGACAGAGATGGAAGCTGGGTAAAGCAGACTGGTCTCTTTTTTTGGAAAGCTCCGAAATAAGGATTGATGATGTCATCGCACTCAATATTGACGACTTATGTGATGCGATAACGAAACAAATATTACATGCAGCTGAAAACTCCATACCACTTTCACAAGGGAAGCTGCCACGTAGACCAAAACCGTGGTGGAATGATGCGTGTGATAAAGCTCGTAGGAAACAAAACTGTGCATGGTCTCGACTAAACAGGTACCCAACTTTCGAAAATTTATTGTTTTTTAAACAAAAGCGCAGTGAGGCTAGAAGGGAAAGACGGATAGCAAAAAGGACATCATGGGTGAAATATGTGAGCTCTATAAACAGTCACACAACAAGTAAATTAGTCTGGCAGAAAGTGAGAAAAATTGACGGTATTCATACAGAATACACGCTCGCTATGTTTGACGAGGAAAGGGATCTTAAAGGTCAAGCAAATGTACTTGGCGAGCACTTTGCTGAAATTTCGAGTGACGCTCACTACACGCCCGAGTTTCTTAAGATAAAGGCCACGGCAGAAAAGAAAGATCTTCGGATATCACTGAGTAGCACTGAGCCATATAACTGTCCTTTCACAAAAACTGAACTCTTCGATGCGATATATTTAGGGAAGAGCCATTCAGCAGGTCCGGACAACATACACTACGAAATGCTGCGACACCTACACATGAACACGTACGACACAATCCTTCACCTCTTCAACAGGTTGTGGGCGGAAGGCTATTTTCCAAAAGCATGGAAGAAAGCGATTGTTCTACCATTTATAAAACCTGGAAAGCCACGCTCTGACGCGAACAGTTATCGCCCCATTGCCTTAACCAGTTGTTTAGGAAAAACATTCGAAAGAATGGTTAACAAACGGCTTGTGCACCTTTTGGAAAGTAACGGGTTACTTGATCAGTACCAGTGTGGCTTTAGAGTCAATCGCAGTACAATCGACCAATTAGTCCGGTTAGAAACAAAAATCCGTGAATCTTTCGTCCAAAGGCAACATTGCGTCTCTGTTTTCTTCGACTTATCAAAAGCATATGATACGACGTGGAGACATGGGATTTTAATTGACTTGAACCGATACGGAATAAAAGTGCACATGCTTGGTATAATCAAAAGCTATCTGGAGGACAGAACTTTTCAGGTGATGTTTGGCCCAACTTTCTCCAGCTGTTTTCTTCAGAAGAATGGAGTGCCGCAAGGTGGAGTATTGAGCGTTACTCTATTTTTAGTGAAGCTCAATTCGATAAGTACAGCTATTCCTTCTTCCCTAATGTATTCCTTGTATGTCGATGACATTCAACGTTGTTTTTCCTCTTGTAATATGGCTACTTGCGAACGCCAACTGCAGTTAGGTGTAAACTCCATAGTGCGATGGGCAAACGAAAATGGTTTTAAATTTTGCACAGAAAAAACAATATGCGTTCCTTTCAGTCAATACCGAAGGCTCACACCGGACCCAACATTACATATTAAAGGGCAACAAATCACAGTAAAGAACGAACACAAATTTCTTGGTGTGATCTTTGACAAAAAACTCAACTTCAAAGCGCACATCGCTTATGCAAAACAGAAATCTCTGAAATCCATAAATTTAATAAAGCTCCTATCCCACCGATCATGGGGTTCAGATAAAATATGTCTGCTTCGCATATACAATGCAGTTGTCCGGTCACAATTAGACTACGGATGTTTTGTGTACGGCTCAGCTCGAAAGTCAGCATTAGAGGTTTTTGATCCGGTGCATCACCTCGGACTACGTCTGTGTTCCGGCGCGTTTCGTACGTCTCCCGTACAAAGCTTGTATGCAGAAACCAACCAGCTGTCTTTGGAACACAGAAGACTATTTCTTGGAAACATGTACATAATGAGAGTACTGTCCTGTTCAACGCATCCTTGTAGACGACTATTTACAAGGCTGCGCTTTGAAATACATTTTAGCAACAAACCGGCAATCATTCCTTCCTTTTTCATCAGGTACCAAACGCTGAATGCGGACCTATGTTTCGACGTAAGAAATAAGTTCTTGCAAGATGAACCTTCTTTTGCTCCTTGGGAGATGAAACATGCGCAATGCGACTTTAGGTTAACAAAAAACAGAAAACAATTTTCACCAAGAGAGGCGTTACTAAGCGAATATTTAGAAATAGAATCGGAATATAATTTCTGCGTGAAATACTTTACAGATGGATCAAAAAGCAATGGCAATGTAGGCTCTGCAGTGACATCAAATCAATTTGAAAAACAAATGAGACTTCCAACTCAGGCTACTGTCTTTACTGCAGAACTTTATGCCATTTCGTTAGCTCTTGAAGACATCCTGAAAAGAGGAAATAACCAATCTGTTATATTTACCGACTCCTTGAGCTCTCTTCAAGCTCTCGCATCTAGGTTACCCTCTAGAAATAATCTACTGAAGAAAATAAAAAAAACAATACACAACATGTCACAAGAGAGCGTTAAACGTTACTTTCTGCTGGATTCCTAGTCACGTAGGAATTCCCGGTAATGAAAGAGCAGATTTTATGGCAGTCCGTACCAAAGATTTGGAGCTACATGATGTTGGCCTACCTTGGCAAGATTATAAAGCCACTTTAAAAATAGCAGTTAAGAAACACTGGCAGAAAGTGTGGGATCAAGAAAAACTTAACAAGCTTCATTGCATAAAACCTATTCTACAAGAATGGCAGAGTTGTCGCCACATACAAAGATTTTACGAGATTATTCTATGTCGCTTAAGACTTGGTCACACAAGGCTGACACATAGTTATTTAATTAATAACAAACCACAACCAACATGCCAACACTGCGGTGAAATTTTATCCGTGCTACATATTTTAATAACATGTCCTGGCTTAGAAAAATGGAGGGAAAGATAGTTTAAGATTTTTTACGAAAAAAGAATCCCTATGCATCCTATGTTCTTATTGAGCGATGAGCCACTGGTCCCACATGAAGATACTTTTACCTTTTTAAAAGCCACAGGAATCCTACAAGAACTGTAGCACATTTCATGTTTTATATTTTTACCTGGCCTTTTACACCATTTTACAGCATTTAAACAAATAAGCTAATACGAAAATCATGTTCTTGGCGCATTATAGTCTGCACGGCTGCTGCGCCATAAAAATCCCAATTCATCATCATTACTTGGTTCAGAGGCAACGTGCGTGATATTCACACGTGTATTTGTTTATCTTACTTCGGTGGCCGCTTCTACCGAGTAACAAAGATTAAGCGTTATCGCTGAGCGCAGGACGCACCTGCATCTATGGGAAGTTTCTTCTCTGGGAATTACTTTCGAGAAGACACGCGGACACCAGCGATAATTCTGGAACCTTTGATGATTCATTTCTAAAAGCCGAACACGGAAGCCAACACAAATCCCCTCTGTAATGCCTTCGGGCCTTGAGGGTACCATAAATAACTCAACGTCGCCAAGGGCCAGCGAGGTAACCGCAGGCGGCAAGAACTGCCCCCGGAGCACGGACTTTGCCGCAGACGGCCAGTAAGATGTTGGCTAAGTCAGCAAACACAATCGCAGCCCCAGCAGACCTAATCGCGCTTCAACAACTCACAGAACCTCATGTCTTCCGTGGAGCTTCGTTGGCATTTCCGGAAACCTGCCTCGAGACTTTCAAACTGATGTCAGCCTTCAACCACCGGACTTATGAGAAGAAGCTACGCCATGTGCATTTCTCCTTGCAAGATGCTGACAAGACATGGTTTTTAACCGGTACCCTTGCAATGTGGGACCCGTTCTGCAGTAATTTCCTGAAGTCCATCACGAGTCTTGTCCGAAAATCAAGGGACGAAGTTTTACTGGTAGCCCGAGTACAGCTCCCTCAAGAGAATGTTCCCATCTTTGCAGAAGAAATGAGCCATTTATTCCGCCACGCCAACAGAAAAATGAGCATACACGACATTGTTCGCCTACTCATGCGTGGGGTGAAGCAAGAACTTTTCGCTGGCATGATACCAAACCCACCGGAGATCGTTGAAGAGTTTCTCACGAAGTCACCAGCATTGACTAAACATTCTAAATGTGGAACTGACAATTTAACCGCCGCACCATCTCAGAAAATTACGCTGAAGTTCACTTACTGGGCACCGACAATCTGCGTGAGACCATCAGAGTGGTTATATGGAAGGATTTTTTGAAGTTGTTTCCTTAATCAGCCTCAAATGGCTTCGATTACAGTTGTTTTATCCAACAGTCACTTGGAGGTGCTGAATCGCCACAGCCTCAGCCGCAAGCGATGACGTACGCTGTCGAAGCCCGCCGTCACGTTCATCTCCACGCTCCCGACAGGGCCTTGTGTCGACGCACTTCCATCGTCCACCGCCGCCACCGCCAGTATACTAGCCCGTCGCACCGCACACCTTTCCAAAGAAGATTGACGTTTCGCGCTCCCCTGACTACCGTCCGCTCTAGACCCTAGCGCCGACTACTCGGTCATCCGTGAATTATTCGTTGCGAAGTTGAAGAAAGTCAAGGTCGCATGGGACGGTCTTCGAATTCGGGCCGCTGAAGGACACCCGATAACGCCAATTGGAATCTGCATGCCAAGCATGACAGTTCATAAGCGGATCTACCCTGCAACGTTTGTTGTTCAACAGTGCTCGCGAGACGTAATTCACTGCATGGACTTCCTGAACCAACACGGCGCAACCATCGACCTGAGATTGAAGTCGATAACGCTATCCACGGAACAATTGATACGGCTTCAGCAGACTTTCAGTCAGCGTGCCTTATGTGTACTTGAGGAGCAAGTCAACATCCCGCCTCACTCTAGTATCGTCATTTCCCTCGTCACTGAAACACGGGCAGACGTAGAAGGTGTCATCAAGGGGCACCAACGTCTACTCCTCGACCATGAAATTTGCGTCGCAAGGGCGGTAGCTCGACTGCACGGAGGAAAAAAGGAAGTGATGCTGAAAACCTTTAGCGAGTACTTCAAACACATCAACATAGGTACGATGATCGCATACACCGAGGACACTGTGGAATAGAGCAATGTGTTTGTCCCCTCGGATTATGCCACATCTACCGCGACAGCTGTAGTTCCTGAACCAGCCTTCCAATCAGCCCGAGTTTCCCCATGAGTAAGCAGCTTGAACAGTAGGTAGCAACGTGACCAAGCCGTGTCGTATAGCTGCTAGCTCGGCAAGATAGGGTGTTCCAGTGGGCAATGTTTTGTCACGGAAATTTGTACAGGAGACTGGAGTGCCGCAGGGCGGGGTGCTCAGCTGCACGCTCTTTATAGTAAAAATGAATTCTCTCCGTCTACACATACCACATAACATCTTTTATTCAACATATGTTGACGATGTGCAGATAGGATTTCAATCAAGTTCTCTCGCAATCTGTGAGCGACAAGTCCAGCTTGGTCTTAACAAGGTCTCCAAATGGGCTGATGAGAACGGGTTCAGACTGAACCCACAAAAAAGCACCTGTGTTGTTTTCTCTAGAAAAAGAGGCCTGCACGCTGATCCTGAAATTCTGTTGCATGGTGAGCGTCTGCCCGTAAACAGTGAACATAAATTCTTAGGCATAATCTTAGACGCGAAATTAACCTTTATACAGCACATAAAATATCTTAAAAACAAATGTATGAAAACAATGAATATCTTAAAGGTTCTCTCACGCACAACCTGGGGCAGTGATAGAAAATGTCTCATAAACTTGTACAAAAGCCTCATACGCACACGACTAGACTATGGAGCCATAGTTTACCAGTCGGCTACTCCAACTGCTCTAAAGATGCTAGACCCTGTGCACCACTTAGGAATTCGCCTGTCCACAGGCGCCTTTAGAACAAGCCCAGTGGAAAGTCTGTACGTTGAATCGGATGAGTGGTCACTGCATCTGCAGAGAACATATTCGTCTTTCATGTATTTTCTTAGAGTGAACGGAAACAGTCAACATCCCGCGTATTACACCATAAACGATTTGTCCAGTTGTCAACTTTTCCGCAACCAGCCCACAGTGGCACAGCCTTTCTCCATGCGTGTTAGAGACATGGCTGAAAAAACAAGGGTTCCACTGCTTGAATACCACCTTATGTACCCTGCTATACGGCCCCCGCCGTGGCAGTGGCAACCAATAGACTGTGATACATCTTTCGTAGCTGTTACAAAGCACGCGCCTGTCGCGCATATACGAATGTACTTCCTCGAGTTACAGCACAAATACTCCTCTCCTGAATTCTTTACAGACGCATCAAAGTGAAATTCTGGCGTATCCTACGCAGCGGTTGGTCCATCCGTTTCAGATGCCGGTGTTCTGCACCCTAACACAAGTGTTTTCACAGCAGAGGCCTACGCGATATTGGCTGCCGTTAAACACATTAATGAATTAAATATCCCAAAGGCAGTTATATACACAGACTCTTTGAGTGTCGTAAATACTTTGAAAACTGTCAGGAAATATCAAAACCCTGTAATTCTATCCCCTTACACAGCATTATGCACAACCTATGAGTCCAAGCAGCATATCGTCGTATGCTGGGTGCCGGGGCACCGAGAGAAAGAGGGAAACGTGTTGGCTGACCAGCTAGCCACATCCGTTCGCGCGTACGCTTCCAACACTTGCACGACTGTCCCTGTAATGGACCTCAAGCCCTTAATAAGAAAAACACTAAGGGCTTTCTGGCAGCGCTTGTGGGATAAAGAGACAGAAAATAAATTACATGTTATCAAGCCGTATCTTGGCAACTGGCCGCCGGTGTCAAAAAATCGCCACACAGAAGTAACACTTTGCAGACTCAGAATAGGACACCCATACAGCACACACGCATACCTCTTGTCCGGTGGCGATCCACCCACGTGTGATAAATGTGGTGAGCCACTTACCGTGCTTCACATCCTGCTCCAATGCACTCAATTGGACGCTAATAGGAAAAAGCATTTTCCATTACCACATCGGCAGCTAATTCCACTCCATCCTCAAATGATTATAGGTATAGAACCTCTCTTTAAACATGAATCCCTGTTCCGATATTTAAAAGATGTACATAGTTTTCATATTATAGCCCCAGGAAATCCGTAGCACAACCTCTAACAGAGGTTTCTGCTGCGGTAGGTGCAATAAAGCACCGGCCTCCCAGCCTTTGGGCTGAAAGGCCCTCCGGAGGCACAAGTGCTATTTACATATTCTTGCATTTAACTCCATGATCACTTATCACGCGTACTATATTCACAGACCACTACATGTATCACAATCATAATTTTAGGCTATATGCTATTTTACGCTTCCATGACACTGATTTTAGGCCACTTTACAGCCATGTTACATCCCACCATCGCCACTCACAAGTCAGCGTTTAAGACAACATTATCAGTCATGGCGCTCTTTGGCCATACCTGGCCCTTGCGCCACTAAACAACACACATCCATCCATCGGCAAGATAGGCCGGTGGTGCAGGATGGGCAACATACGAGCACATGTAGCCTGCCTCTGGCATCAATGGACATACGAGAGTTGTGTGAATCATAGTGCCATCAACACTTGCATCAATGTATGCTGCAAGAGTCGCATCGTCTTGATTATCAAGGGCGCGACGAAGGCGGGAAACTTGGGCATTCGCCTGGCGAGGAACCTGGCTATACAGAGCGCCAAGAGGCTTATTATCACTTAATTGTACCCTCTTCCGCGGAGCTACATCGGGTCTCGTAGATGCTAGATTGTCTATTCCAGACCAGTGAAGTAGCCGAGCAGAAAATTGATGGCTTTAGGGCGCGCACGCATCGACGTTGGTGCACGAGTTCGTCGATAATGTTGAGTTGGACTCAGCCTGTAGGGTTGGCAACTGTGTGAGACGTGGTAGTCCCGTCATGGCCCGCATGGCTTAGATATGAATGGTCTCAAGGCGAGCCCCTTCTGCTGTCGTGAGATGATGAAACTGGGCTCTGTAGACGAGTCGTGGTTGCAATACACAACGAACAAGAAGGCAAGCCATGTTGCTGCTGGCTCCGCCCGATTCCTTTGAAATCCGACCTATCAACTGTATTGTTTCTGTGGCCTGTCGCTTTCAATTCTTGACCTGTGGTCCGTCAGATAATGCATTTCAAGGTCGAGTACACTTTGAGTTGATGCCTCGTGTAGTGGTTGCTGATACTGAGGTAACTGAAAAGGCCGGAGTTCGCTACTTGCTCGCTACTGACATGTACGTCGTCATGTACTTGGAAATTTCAAGCCCTATCTTTGCACAACAGTTCTGCTTCACGTTTAGGGCTTCTTGGAGCACTTGTTCTTGGCAGCAGATTTCAGGATGAGCTGGCCAAACAGTGATGTCATCTTCGTACATTATCTAATGTGCGTCATGTATTGTCGCTAGCTTTGAAGCTAGTGGAAGGGGAGCTATTTTGAAGAAGCCTGGTGCGAGCACAGATCCTTGTGGGACACACCGATGTGCGACGAACTGACATGCTGCTTGGCCAGCCAGGCAAATTGAGAAGGTGCGAGGGGGCAGGAAGGCTTCGATTAATATTAAGACACAGCTAGGGAGCCCAAGCCAATGGCCAATTCTTACAATTGCTTCGTGACTCACGTGGTCCAAGGCTTTACGAATATTCATTGCCAGAACGGTGCGAATTCTTGGCGACCGGCCTGCAGTGAGAACCATCGAAGAAATGTACGCAAGGCCATCCTAGGCGCCTATGTGATCACGGAGCCCTATTTGGCCAGTATGCTATCATGAGTACTGCTCGAGCCACCATGTAATACGTGTCGCGCGCAGACGCTCCATCAGCTTGCCTAGTGTAGAGATTGGTGCTAATGGGCGCATATGAGCGGTATTATCTTTGGGCTTTCCGGGTTTGTGAATACGGACAATTTCTGCATGCCGCCAAGAATCGGGGATGACTCCTGTAGTCCAAGCTTCGTTTACGGCCCCCAACAGCACTTCGAGAGCCTTGCCTTCCGTGTTTTCATATAGTTCATAAGGTATGCCATCGGATCCTGGTGCCTACAATAGCTTTGACAGGTTCATTGCCCCTAGAAATCCACCATAGTGAAGATACCTCGTATACTCTCGATGTCGGAGAGCGTAGGGGGCGTGCCTGCGTCTGCGGGAAGGCAGTTTCGAACAACCAAAGGAGCCGGTGACGTGTCCAAAGCAGGAAAAAGGTGTGGGCGACAGCTTTTGCGAATAGTGCTGGTGTATGGCCCGATGCTAACATGGTGGAGGCTGTGGGTTCTGGAGGGTGCCGGCCACGTTCCATTACTCGGAAGGTGCGCCAAATAGCGGCATCGGACGACGAAGGCCCAAGAGAAGAGCACCAGTCCATCCAATGGCCAGGTTCTAAGCGGTGTTCATGGCGCCGAGCTACTGCAGTAAGGCGTTGGGCCTCGAACCGAAGGGCATTTGATGCACGGTCACGTTCTGATGCAAGTTATGCTTGGCGGCGCGACGGCTAGAGACGCAGAAGTTGCAAATCGGGAGCGATTCGCGATTCATCAACCGACGACTTTTGTTTTGTCTAAACTAATGCCTCCTTAAGACAATGGGACGGGTCCCGCATGTACTTGGATACAGTGGTTTCTGATACCGCCCTGTATTGATCCCAGTGAACCACTCTACATAGTCAGGGGAGGCGGTCTGTTCCGCCTGAAGATAAGCCAAGGTGAGTCAGACGATGGCCGCTACCCCGGCAGTCGGGTTCACATGACTACGAGACGGTCGTCCTTCCCAGCCACCGAGATAAGTCCGGTGAATTCAAGCTTTTAAAAGCAGTAGGTGGCTCAAGTGGTCAAAAGCCTTTGTAATATCTGCGTAAATTCTAAGTGCATGTTTGTTGCACTCGAATGATTTTAATATGAATCGTTAACATTGTACTCACTCTAGTTCTGTACATTGATGTTTTTTAAAATATAATGCGGAAGTTATTACACTACGGTTCTTACAGAGAAGTCGCAGTTTTGCCCGAAAGGGGAACGATGGAGTGCGATATGAATTTACTGGAAATCTATAAGAAGTAAGGATATTACTTTTAATGGCCCAATAAATTTGCAAACATAGGCATACTAAGTAAATTAGTAAGCATGGTGCTACGCGCACGACACCCAACAAAGCGCTTGTCCAGGTGTCGTGTGCATCCCTTTCTTGTCATTCGTTCTTTTATTTCACTAACGCAGTTCACATCTTGGTAAAGTACAAACACCAACTATTGCTCTTTAAGTGGAAGATGTCGCTAGTTCTAGGCCAAACTGTGATTGCGGCCCTTTAGAGGGGCCAAAAGACTGTACGAAGAATGGTGCTGAGAGGTACAGCCATCCGTAAAAAAAGACTGATTTACTACTGAATACCGTTTCTGACTGTATCCCAGAACAATCTGTTTGGCTGAAGTTTCAATGCATTTTGTTTCTTGCACGAATTTTATGTAATATGGCTAAATTTGGAGTGTTTCTTAAAGTGCAGTTGAAGAACTCATGGCAAGTCTAGTTTTAGACCGACCGTCGGAAGGATCTTCCCGTCGATTCTTGCAGAAAGGTTCCAGACTATAAATACTTCGTTTAGCGCTAAACAACGGGCACAAGACAGGCGACAAGACAAGGCGCTTTTCTTGTGTCCGTTGTTTTGCACTAAACGAAGTATTTATGGATCCGCACCAACTAGCCCGCCAACACATTGTGCTGTTCTAGAATATGTGACGAAGCATTTAGCAAAGCACTCGTAGCATTTTGCGGTTGGTGCCAACGGATTACTCCCGTAGTAGGAAGTAGCTGTCGCTGACCCAAGTGCGGATGAGGAGAGGTGTCGGAATAAGCAGTTTCACGGCTGGTGTTCTAAGTAGGAATACGAGCGCTTGTAGCTTAGGAGTGCTTCTAGCAATGTTCTTAGAAAAAGCGCATTGATCATTTGGCTGTACAATGTGCCATCACATTAAACTGCCCGTTTCCTAGAGCTACTCCAGGAAAAAAGGCGAATCTGTCGTTAAGATAAGGTTAATTAGTAGATATATTATTTAGGCAAGCATATTGAATACCTCACTTGGGACACCTCGCCTTTATTACTTGTTTATGACGCATGGCTTTGAAATGGTCAGAAAAATTAGGAGCTGGCTTCAAGATGCGCGAACCCGCGCAAGTTCTTCGTCTTAGCAGTTATTGTTTCAATAGAATATGGAACGTCGTCGCTGCCTCCATCGTTGCATCCGCCAGGAATTGTTGGCGATATTGAATTGCAGTGAAGTGTTTCGTGCATTCGATGGATCGCATACTACAGGTTATATTATGGGCTTCATAATACAGGAGTATTTGGTCGAAATATTGCGCTTGAATTCATTAAATACCCCCGCTGAATTTGTCTAGGCTATGTACTTGATAGGGCGATACTAGGACAGCGCAACATTACATCGGATGACGAGCACTGAGACAAAAGAACGTTTTCAAACTTAGAAAGGCTTAATACTTTCGTGCCTTCTAAGAGAATGAGTGAAATGGCATATATCTCCATCAGTAAAAAGGCAATGCCTGCTAAGAATGCATTTCGTTATCCAGTGATACAACTTCACAATTTTGTTTGCTCTAGAAATATGTGCACGGTTTAAATTTTTGTATGTCTTAAATGCTTAATTTGACTGACATGTCCTTGTTGTTTTATGTGGTGCATTTAGTAAGCCAAGAAAAGAGCTGCGCTTTCACAGGTATTCCGTGGACGATACAGGATTGTAAAGCACCGAGTAGTAATTATGCAATCAACTGCCTGGTGCCGCCATCGAGAAGTGCTAAATGCAAATGTTTCTGTGGTTAGTATAAGTTTCTTCTGTTCAGTGTCCAGCACATTTAGTAGGGGGGATACCTTTTGCCTACATCGCATCCAATACGAGAGAAAGGACCCAGACAAATTCACACTCTAGCCTACATAAGAAAAAGTGTGATTAGCGTCATAATTTCTAGATTAAAAATGAGTTCGCAGCTTTTGCAGAGGCCACCTATGTTGAGTAGCGCTGCCATTCTTTAAGCGCTAGCTTCTATGCCGCTACAGCCACCATTACTATTGATCGTTGAGAATGGTGCTTCTAACCTAAAATAAACTTATTGGCCGAGACATACGCTAAGGGTGAAGGGTATGTCGTTAGTTTGTTTGTTTTTAACAGAGCAGACGAAGGAATGGCCGCGAGGCTGAGCAAACAGCACCTGATAACAGTCTTTCTTACCCCTATAGACGTGCCAGTCACCAACTTTGTTGTCTACGGAATTATGAAATGAAATAACATACAATAAAAAAACACACTCATTGCACTAAACATTTGCCTACAAGCGCATCACTTCTTTTTTTTAATAAAGCAAAATAGGCTTTGCATTCATTCTTGTGGTTAGGGTTAGGATTCCAACAACTACAGTATTTTATTTCTGGCTAAAATTTTGGAATGTTTTTGAAAAATACACAAATCTGAAGGCCTACAGGACACTCAATCATACATTGTGACGAAGGGTTATGTCAGAACAATACTTAAACGCATATTTTGAGTAAATTTCTTTTCGTACCAACCAATTCGGAAAACATGTTTGGTATTTTCATATCCTAGGCATTTTGATTGTCTAGGTTTGTAAGTTAGAATTACAATCTGCATCAAAGCCAGACGAATTTCTTCGATGAAGTGTTATGAAAATTAGCAAGAACTGTGAGCAATTCTCGCCTTACCCCATTCGAACTATTTTTCGCGGGTTACTTTTGCTGTGAAAAACTTAATGTGCTAAGTGAATAAAAATGGGTTTCGCTCGCACGTAACTAAGTAGAGACCAGTTTCTCAGTGAAACCTGTGCCGAAAACATTCTGTACCTATTCTGTATTCAAGAAAATTCGACCATCAGCATACACGAATTGTTTTTGAATGCCGCCGTGTGGGGGGCTCCGTGCTATTATTCGTCACGCTATCCTGTATGAGAAACTGTGTTATACGAAAACTCATAAATGTATACGATACAATGCAATATGCGATAAGGTTCACGGAACATGTAGTGACTCATTTAGTCGGGTGGCACAAGGTTACATGTAGGAAAGAGCACATGTAAAAAATAACAGAATAAAAAGGCTGTAATTTTAGTAAAATAAACACGCTGTAAGAACAACACAGTAAATCGTGCTGAAACCCACCACCCGATGGGTCATTTGGAGGTCCCGTGTTAGTGTGGACGGTGTGTTTGCTGCAATCTTGCCATTGTGAAATGTAGGTGGCGAAAAAAGTTTTTGCCACGTCCAAGAATTTTAGCATTACTAGGTTGGGAATGCATAAAGGAATCAGAGAAACAAAGATAGCTAGCTGGCAACTTTCACTGTGGCTGGTACAGCGGTTACCCACCCTAGAAGAGAGAAAGCACGTAAGCAAGGACAGTGACTAAAGAGCAGGAGAGAGATTAGGAGGAACGGGCGTAGCGAGTGAAGCAGAAGAGGAATATAAAGACATAGTGGAGCCTAAAATGGGGGATTGTGCTGCAAGGTCAACAGTGGGAAACGCGAAGTCCTTTCTCTGCTAGCGATATTACGTATGACAGCAAATTGCTTATGCTGCGTAATTTTTTTTCGCTTCAGCGTTTCGGCAAGTCAATTATTGGGCTCTTTACGCACGTTCTACTCAAATCATATCTGCAACTCACTGTACGCGTAGAACTTCTTAATATCGTCATATTTGTTAGAAAAGCGAACCCTAATCAATGGTGCCACTGATTGCAATAGGATGGATGTACAGCACGTAGATGATTCCTTTTGTTTGCGCAGGGGTGCACCTAGCAAGTGTTTTCACAAGGTATGCATGCGTGATTAACAACTCTGTATCCGAACCGCTGTAGTTTGAAGGCAGTTTGATGCATTGCGGAATGCCGCTTTACTTGAGAGCTTTCTTACGGATCCACTGTATAAATAAGAAAATCAACTGGACACCTCAGACGTTTATGTCGTTGGAAGTAGCTCTGTAATAATTGTGCAGAATTCTTCTCACGATTACTGTCGATGGTAGTAACCGAGCGATGTAGGGACAGACCATGTTCCTGAATTCACGTTTATTTAAAACGAGCAATGGCAATTTTGACACTTTCGTTGCTTCGGCTGTGTGCCAAATACTCCGTTATCGTCCCGCTTCACTTCGGAATCTACTTGTCAAGGTCACCCGGAGCATGGAGGCATGACCACGAATGTACGTATGACGCCGAGTGACGATGGAATGAGGAAGTAGGAAAGATAACGATCGAACGACAAAGGGCTATGACGACGATGCAATAACGGCAATGAGATGTAAATTCATAAATTATGACGATTATATAACGATAGCAACAATAAGATGACAACGACTGTATAACGACCATGTCGTGAGGACTACGGAGTGACGACAGCCCATGAAGGAGCGCGAATCAAGACGACGGTGGGCAACGGATGCCTCATAACCTCTGTATGACGATCACGGCGGCGGCAGCGGCATAATTACAATGGGATGATGACAGAATGATTAAGATAGATTGACGAACAACTGATGCTGTCGGCGGCTAGAAGCTGCTGCTGGCACGATGACGTCATGATGACATCGGAATGATGATACATAGGTGATGAAGATGGTGATGGCGACGAAGGTATAACGACAGTGTAGAGGCGGTGATAGCGTGAAAATAACATGATGACAGTGAGATGACAACGAGTGTACGATGACAATAGCGTAATGATGACTATAATATGGGACGTCTACGACGACGATGGCATGACGACAGCCGGGTGACGAAGAAAGAGGGACGATATTGGTGCGACTATGAAGGCATTACGACGGCGATCTGACAATGGAGGCCTGATGGCACTGTGTTATGATGACGGCAATGCAATGGAGGCGTAATCACGAATAAATGACAAGATTATGATTACAATAAGCTGGCGAAGACATAGGGACATCGATGGAAGAGGAAGGTGGTATAAATATGACGGCGTGAGAAGAGTAGGATGACAAAGCTGGAATGAGAACGAGTCAACAATATCCATGGCATCACGATCACAAAGGCATACCTAGTGGCCCAAGCTATAGACAACTTGGACTACTGGATCGGAGTAGACGGCGTGACGACGAAAGCACGACGATAGTCAGATGCCAAAGCTGGAAAGATGACGATTCAATGACCACGACGTCATCATTCTGGCGGTGTGACAACGAATGCATGACGACTGTATGACGGTGACGGTGTAACGACGAAGATGTGGGGCGAATCTCGGAGGATAAAGCTGAATGACGGCGATGAAACGACCACGACGACGTCACTGCCACGATCCAATACCTAGTGCACCAATCTATTACACCACTTGAGCCACAGTGTCAGTGCAGAAGGCGCGATGACGACGGCATGACGAGAGTGAGAAGCTGGAACGACGCTGGAATGACGACGACAGAACAACTCTGACTAAATCAAGACCAGGAGCACGCACCTAGTGGCCCAAGCATGGGAACAACTTGAGCCAGTCGGTAGGCGTAAGCAGCTAGATAGAGAGATATATCGATATAGCGATAGACAATAAACTGTTGAAGAAGGCAAATAATGCTACTGCTTTTAAAATGTTTGCGGGCACGTACGACGCATCTTAACACACTTGGTTTTTCGAAAGTGTGCGAGACAAATTATACCGCGACATAAGTTCCCATGGCATTGTTGCTTATGCAAATAATGACGTTTCTGAAAATATAACAGAGCTTAAAAATGAAATGCTGTCTCTCAAACGCATGCACATTACTCCTCTTTATTTAACATGAGGAAATGTACTTTTTCTCTTTTTCAGAGAGACAAAAGTCAAACGGATGATTTTGATGTAGATATTACTTGGCGTTCACTACAATCAACTACCACTCTTTAGGATGGCTCTTACAAAATAGCATTACACGCGTTGTATAGAAACAATAAAATTTTGCGCCTCTGAGTGTGTCCTGTGCCTCTGGTTTATTTCTGTTATATTTGCTTCCCACCAGCAATGCAATTATTTTGCAGCTACGCAATGAAAAATCAGAATGTGCGCTCTAGCAAAAGAATATTACCAAGGAATCCTACAAGTGCGTTGTAAATTAAGGTCACATGAGATCAGTGCACATGAAATTAAAAACGCAGAAATTGTTGTGCAAATATCTGCGTTCTACAGTGTGTCAAGGTGCGGTAAACGAATATTTAGTCGGGTACATATGAATACACAAAGTTACAAATAAAAATCGCATTTTTTGTTATTCGCGCACAGTCACATAGGAACATTTGCTTGTGACCGTTGTGGAGAAGTATGTAAAATTCAGAAGTGTTCGCTAATTATGTAAACGTAGTAATGATTGTGTTCACATTATATTCCGTTACGAATACACACGGAGATGGAGCCAGGTAGGATAACATGTTGACGAATGCTGTATCTGTGCATGCAAGGTACGTGGGTGCTTTTCGCATTAAGCTATTTTCCTCTCGCTAGCGCAAAATGATGAAGCAATTCACAGCAGCCATTTCAAGTCTATTGACGTAGTACACGATCAATCATTAGTATGCATTCCACTCAGGTCTCCGCTTACAAGAGCGTGGTCACCAACTCTTGTCAAGAACGCTTTCGGACAACCTCAGTGATATATAGGAATTAGAACGTGAATCACAGCGCTTCTTAAATCACGAAAAGGGGTCGCCATAATAAAACCGAACCTGTATTTTCAGCATCTGCTTTGAAATTCCTGGCTTTCTATCTTCTAAACTTACTCGTAGAAGTTGAAGCCGGTAAGAGGACTGTTACCAAAGCCTGCACACCGCACATTTGAAGACACCCCCAAGCGCAAGTTGTCAAGTTTATAAATCTACCTTTCGTAGCATAATCCGTAAGCGTGATTATCAGCCCGCTTTTGTTTATACATGTAGTGCTCATTTAGTCCTTGTAACAGAAACTTGGCTATATCACCTTAAATAAATAGGTATCAGTGAACATGATACATCAAATCATTGACCTATAAGTTGCATCCTGTCTCTAAGCTGCCGACAGTAGGCCAGCCTTGGGAGCAACCTGTCCCTTGTGCGCTGGCCCATCGGCACGCACACATGTCGTGCACATCTTGCAGAATCGACCAAATCTGCGTTCATCAAGGCACCATCACCTGTCAGAAGTAGACCTACACCCAAGCCCAGAAGTCACCTGAGGATCTATGGCCCCCACCGTAGATCGCGGCTACATTTCATCAGACGCAGCAAACTGCGCACGTGTCGGGTGTTTCCGCCGACACTTTCTAAAGTTCTTAGATATTGCAGGTAAACGAGAAGAAAGGTAGTTAACCAAGGGGCCCAATTTTTATTAGTCATATCATAAGAAGCCAACAAACACTGACGGCAGGACAAAATAGTGGACGTTACTCGTGCTTAATAAATGAAATGAAGGAACGATAAATGAATGAAAATGAAAGTGGATGCAAAAATAACTTGCCGCAGGTGGGGAACGTGGCAAGGTTGTGGGAAAAATAAATTCGAAGCCTGAAAATCTGCCTTAATCATGCATAAAGGATACGACTGCTGCCACACTTTTCTATAACCGACCTGCAGCCAGAATACAGCTCTCTTTGCGTGCGAGGAACCTTAGTGAGGAAATGGGTGTTCCTGTACTGGAACATTGTCCTATGGCTCCAGCAAAACTGTTGCTGCCATGACAGTGGCAGCTGATGGAATGTGACACATCCTTTGTAGAGGTCACTAAACATGCGCCAGAGGCACATATTAAAATTCGATTTCTCGAACTCGTGAATAGAGTGTTACAGAGACGCTTCAAAATAGCATGCCGGGGTGTCCTATGCAAGCTTGGTCCATCCTTCTCAGAATACGGTGTACTACACCCTGAAACAAGAATATTTATGGCTGAAACCCACGAACTGTTCTCGGCTCTGAAGCATATAACGAAATCATGGAAATCAGAACTTCAAAAACAATTATAATTACAGACTCATTAAGCGTCATAAGAGCCTTAAAATCACAGCAAACACAAAGACCGCTACTTACAGAGCTCTAATCTGTTCTCTGTAGAGCGTATATATCTAACCAGCACGTCATTATATGCTGGGTACCAGGCCATAGAGGCATCGAGGGTAATGTGCTAGCTTAACAATGGCCACATCACTCACATCGCGAGCTATTATTCCTACGGCTGCTGTCCCTGTCAGAGATTTGACGCCTTTCTTACGAAACTTTGAAGCTACTGGCAACGGTGGCAGGACGAGGAAACAAAGCGTCCCCTGATCAAGCGACACTTACGTTTCTGGTCCCCGAAAACGAAAACACGACAAACTGATGTCCCATTCTGGCGACTCAGGATAGCACAAACCTACCGAACCCATAATTTTCTATTAACTGGAAATGAGCCCCAAACCTGTGGTAGATGTGGTGAGAGGCCGACTGTCCTGCACGTCTTCCTGGAATGTAGGGAAGCGGAATCTTAGAGAAAGAAACATTTTTTTCTTGTATACCGCCAGCACACCCATCTTCATCCTTTAATGTTCCTCGGTGCGCAACCGTTCTTGGACACCAAATCAGTTCTAGGGTTTTTGAATGATGCGGACTTGCATGTTTGAGCCCCATCAATTCATAGCACATTCTCTTTCCAGAGGATGCCGCTGTGATACTAATTTTCTATAGCACATGCCAACACGCCCTTGCAGCTCAAGGGCTCTGTTAAGGCAGTAGTACTTCTCGCAAATGTTTATTTATGACATATTTTACGATATTATTACTATTTCACAATGTATCTTTCGTGTCACTTGCACAGCTCATTACCCATTGGCATAATTTTATCTGATACAAGTGTTATGCGATTTACAGCGACTGTTTTAGGCTCCTTTACAGCCACGTAAGACCTACCTCTCGTTGTCCATAGCTCCACTGCGAACTCATTAACACCGGCGTGGCGCTCTTTGTCGATATTTGGCTCTTGCGCCACAAAGCACCACGGTCATCATCACCAGCTTCGAGACCCATAGATACTCGTGGGTGATTTTAATGCCCACAACGCGATGTCGGAGACTCGCGATGCGACGCGAAAGGTCGATTGATAGAAAAATTTCATCTGGCCTCTATGCCTGCTTGTTTTAATAAGAAGGAGCCGGCTTATTGCAGCGTGCAACCCAACAGTTATTCATGGGGCGATCTAGCAATTGGCTCCTCCTTTCCTCTGCCTCACCTGGAATGGAACGTCATCAGTAAACTTTTTGGAAGGGACCAGTTTGCTGTAACTCTAAATCTAACAATTTTGCACGGAAACCCTTCCCACATTACTCGATAGAAATTAGCATCGGTGGACTGGGAGCACTTAAAAAAATTAACGTATCTTCCACGATATTTTATAAGCGATATTAGTATACATGATGCTGTTGTATATTTTACCGCTTTTAATTACCCCTCAATTCTAAATACCTTAAGGCAGTTTTCCTAGTCTCTAAAGCCGCTCGAGTTCACGCTGCTCCTCTGGCGGCCATTTTTCAAAGAAATTATGCCTTCCAACCACAAACAGCAAAAATCGACTGTCGCGGACAACACCAGCCCCTTTCCACATAAGTATGAGGCTCGGAGCAGGAGCTATAGCGCTTGAAAGTAACCGCTGGCTTGACGAACCAACCGACTGAGCTACCTTTCCGGGCAACATTGAAGGATCACGAGTTCAAATCACATGTTATGTTCCTTTTTTTTTTTTAAAGGTATTTTCCTTCCTTCCTTTTAGCACAGTACGGAAACCCTCCTAAAAAAAAAATTCTATATCCTCAATTATGTGTGGCCACACATGTGCAGGTCATAAATACCAGGTTCTCTAGCCGAGTGCCATCCATGCGGTATAACCGAGCTCAGATTGGTCCACCTTGACTGATTAAGTAGGGCGCCACTGTAGGTTAAATGAGGCGTACAACTGCTGCGGGACCCGCCGTGGTTGCTCAGTGGTCATGGTGTTAGACTGCTGAGCACGAGGTCGCGGGATCGGACCCCGGCCACGGCGGCCGCATTTCGATGGGGGCGAAATGCGAAAACACCCGTGTACTTAGAATTAGGTGCACGTTAAAGAACCCCAGGTGGTCGAAATTTTCGGAGTCCTCCACTACGGCGTGCATAATCAGAAAGTGGCTTTTGTCACGCAAAACACCATAATTCAAATTTTAATTTAACTCCTGCGGGGACGGTACAGTATCCGTCTCCAGTGCAAGGGGACCGTGATTCAAATCCCGGTGCCGCGCAATTCTCCTCCGGGAAATACAAAAAAAAAAGAAAAAAGAAACCGTGTGTTGAGAAATTGCACAAACAGGCCTGGAGTGCGGCCTGATCCCGGTGACCAGAACCGGTAACGCACTCTCTCACCAGAGCAGGATTGGCCACCCTGGTGCAGTACTTGGCCACAACCTCCTATATGAATACAACAATCAAACCCCGGCCCTCAGTCCCCAGCAGCCGCGAAGCAACTGACCACGGCGGCGGTCAGATCTGTAACGCTGCAGAGGGTGCTAAGAATACCTGGCTCCGGACAGGCCGCCATTGGAATCTGAACCTGGCAACGTTTAACGTTAGAACGCTATCTAGTGAGGCGAGTCTAACAGTATTATTGGAGGAATTAGAGGGTAGTAAATGGGATATAATAGGGCTCAGTGAGGTTAGGAGGACAAAAGAAGCATATACAGTGCTAAAAAGCGGGCATGTACTGTGTTACCGGGGCTTAGCGGAGAGGCGAGAACTAGGAGTCGGATTCCTGATTAATAAGGAAATAGCTGGTAACATACAGGAATTCTATAGCATTAACGAGAGGGTGGCAGGTCTTGTTGTGAAACTTAATAAGAGGTACAAATTGAAGGTGGTACAAGTCTATGCCCCTACATGCAGTCATGATGACCAGGAAGTCGAAAGCTTTTATGAAGACGTGGAATCGGCGACGGGTAAAGTCAAAACAAAATACACTATACTGATGGGCGACTTCAATGCCAGGGTAGGCAAGAAGCAGGCTGGAGACAAGTCAGTGGGGGAATATGGCATAGGCTCTAGGAATAGCAGAGGAGAATTATTAGTAGAGTTTGCAGAACAGAACAATATGCGGATAATGAACACCTTTTTCCGCAAGCGGGTTAGTCGAAAGTGGACGTGGAGGAGCCCGAATGGTGAGACTAGAAATGAAATCGACTTCATACTCTGCGCGAACCCTGGCATCATACAAGATGTAGACGTACTCGGCAAGGTTCGCTGCAGTGACCATAGGATGGTAAGAACTCGAATTAGCCTAGACTTGAGGAGGGAACGGAAGAAACTGGTACACAAGAAGCCAATCAATGAATTAGCGGTAAGAGGGAAACTAGAGGAATTCCGGATCAAGCTACAGAACAGGTATTCGGCTTTAACTCAGGAAGAGGACCTTAGTGATGAAGCAATGAACGACTATCTCATGGGAACCATTAAGGAGTGCGCAATAGAAGTCGGTGGTAACTCCGTTAGACAGGAAACCAGTAAGCTATCGCAGGAGACGAAATATCTGATCAAGAAACGCCAATGTATGAAAGCCTCTAACCCTACAGCTAGAATAGAACTGGCAGAACTTTCTAAGTTAATCAACAAGCGTAAGACAGCGGACATCAGGAACTATAATATGGATAGAATTGAACAGGCTCTCAGGAACGGAGGAAGCCTAAAAACAGTGAAGAAGAAACTAGGAATAGGCAAGAATCAGATGTGTGCGTTAAGAGACAAAGCCGGCAATATCGTTACTAATATGGATGAGATAGTTCAAGTGGCTGAGGAGTTCTATAGAGATTTATACAGTACCAGTGGCACCCACGACGATAGTGGAAGAGAGAATAGCCTAGAGGAATTCGAAATCCCACAGGTAACGCCAGAAGAAGTAAAGAAAGCCTTAGGAGCTATGCAAAGGGGGAAGGCAGCCGGGGAGGATCAGGTAACAGCAGATTTGTTGAAGGATGGTGGTCAGATTGTTCTAGAGAAACTGGCCACCCTGTATACGCAATGCCTCATAACCTCGAGCGTACCGGAATCTTGGAAGAACGCTAACTTAATCCTAATCCATAAGAAAGGGGACGCCAAAGACTTGAAAAATTATAGACCGATCAGCTTACTGTCCGTTGCCTACAAAGTATTTACTAAGGTGATCGCAAATAGAATCAGGAACACCTTAGACTTCTGTCAACCAAAGGACCAGGCAGGATTCCGTAAAGGCTACTCAACAATAGACCATATTCACACTATCAATCAAGTGATAGAGAAATGTGCAGAATATAACCAACCCTTATATATAGCTTTCATTGATTACGAGAAAGCGTTTGATTCAGTCGAAACCTCAGCAGTCATGGAGGCATTACGGAATCAGGGTGTAGATGAGCCATATGTGAAGATACTGGAAGATATCTATAGCGGCTCCACAGCCACCGTAGTCCTTCACAAAGAAAGCAACAAAATCCCTATAAAGAAAGGCGTCAGACAGGGAGATACGATATCTCCAATGCTATTCACAGCATGTTTACAGGAGGTATTCAGAGGCCTGGAGTGGGAAGAATTGGGGATAAAAGTTGATGGAGAATACCTTAGCAACTTGCGATTCGCTGATGATATTGCCTTGCTTAGTAACTCAGGAGACCAATTGCAATGCATGCTCACTGACCTGGAGAGGCAAAGCAGAAGGGTGGGTCTGAAAATTAATCTGCGGAAAACTAAAGTAATGTTTAACAGGCTCGGAAGAGAACAGCAGTTTACGATAGGTAGCGAAGCACTGGAAGGAGTAAGGGACTACATCTACTTAGGGCAGGTAGTGACCACGGATCCGGATCATGAGACTGAAATAACCAGAAGAATAAGAATGGGCTGGGGTGCGTTTGGGAGGCATTCTCAAATCATGAACAGCAGGTTGCCACTATCCCTCAAAAGGAAAGTGTATAACAGCTGTGTGTTACCAGTACTCACATATGGGGCAGAAACCTGGAGACTTACGAAAAGGGTTCTGCTGAAATTGAGGACGACGCAACGAGCTATGGAAAGAAGAATGATGGGTGTGACGTTAAGGGATAAGAAAAGAGCAGATTGGGTGAGGCAACAAACGCGGGTAAACGACATCTTAGTTGAAATCAAGAAAAAGAAATGGGCATGGGCCGGACATGTAATGAGGAGGGAAGATAACCGATGGTCACTAAGGGTTACGGACTGGATTCCAAGGGAAGGGATGCGTAGCAGGGGGCGGCAGAAAGTTAGGTGGGCGGATGACATTAAGACGTTTGCAGGGACAACATGGCCACAATTAGTACATGACCGGGGTAGTTGGAGAAGTATGGGAGAGGCCTTTGCCCTGCAGTGGGCGTAACTAGGCTGATGATGATGATGATGATGATGATTATGATGCTGCGGAAAAGTTAATCCCACAGACGAATGGTGGTTAACTTACAAGACCTTTTCCACGGTGGAGCGAAGACTGTAGAGAGGCACGAAAAATGCAGAATAAGTCATGGGGTGTATTGCGTAGATAGCCAAATGCAGAAAATCTAATTCGAAATTAAAAAAAATCCCAGAGATGGCGGACACTGCATCAAAGTGATATAGCTGGGTCAGGTCCCTCCCAGGTATAAATTTATACACGCAGGAGGCGAAAGTCTGGAATGGCTTAAGAAAGCTAGAAGGGCAAGAAATCCTTCCCTTAGCTCTGGTGAACGACCAAGCGATTACCTTCCAAGACCAGGTAGACTCTCTTGGGGAGCACCTTGAGCGTGCGTCAAGCTCAATCTATTATTCTCAATCGTTCCTTAAAAACAAATGAACAGAGGAATTTGAGCCAGTCATACGTGAATGCAGACAGAACGAACGGCATAACCGGCCTTTCAGTATTATCCAAGTTGAGAACAGCCTTGATCAAATGCAAGAACTCTGCTCTGGGACTAGACAGAGTTGTGTATGACATGATCGAAAACTTACTCACTGACACAGAAGTTACTCTGCTCGCTCTTTTGAACACAATTTGGGCTGCAAGATACTTTACATTCACATGCAAATAAGCGTTTGTGACCCCTATTTTTAAGCAGGGTGAAGACCCTTCCTTGGTGTCAAGTTACCGCCCCAGAGCTCTCACAAGTTGCCTTTGTAAGCTTTTTAAAAAATGATTATTCAGCGACGCACACATTCCTATGTACTGAGCAAAAAGTTTGATCCCTATCAACGTGTTTGCAGAACAGGGCGGTCGACAACATATAATCATGCGCGCATTGAAAGAAATATCCGTTACGCATTCGTACAATTTCTTATCCATATTCCTCGATGGGTGAAGAGGGCGTACGCCACAACGTATCGATACAGAATCCTGAGAGACTGGTTCGGAATGGGCATCTGTGGCAATACGCTAAACCCAATTGCAAGCTATTTGCCCAATCCTACCTTCCACGTTAAAATCGGTAATGATTGTCAGGTCCATTTATGCAGGAACCTGGCGTACCTCAGGGAGGCGTGCTCAGACGCCCACTATCATTAAGGTGACCTCACTCCATGCTTCACTACCACCGGCCATTTTGTATTCTGTCTACACGGACGAGATACAAATATTCTTCAAATTATTTAACACTGCATTACACGAGAGACATGTACAGCAAGGCTTCAATAAGGTGTCCCAGTGAGAACACAAAAACAGATTTAAAATCCACCCCCGAAAAATTTCTTGCGTTCTTTTTACAAAAAAGGCAGGCCTGGTTTCCGATCCTTGTATAGAACGGTGTGGACAACAAATACCTGTCAATGAAGAGCAAAAATATCTAGGTATTCTGCATGACTCCAGGCTTATTTTCATTCCACACATAAAATATCTGAAAAGCAATATGTCTAAATAAAATGAACTTACTGAAATTCTATCCCACACAACATGGGGTAGCGACAAGAAGTGTTTGATGAATCTTTACAAGAGACTAATTCGATCACGATTTGACAATGCTACCGTACTATGTAACTCTGCCACCCCGAGCGCACTATCGATGATAGATCCCGTCCACTATGTAGGTTTCCGCTTAGCCACTGGCGCTTTCAGAACAAGCCCCATTGAAAGCTTATGCGTATACTCAAATGAGTGGTCACTCCATCCGCAGAGAACATACATCAGCCTCACATATTTTCTCAAAACATGTTGTACTCATGAACATCGATGCTCTAATACCGTTAACGTTATGAAGTGTGCTACACTTTTCCAGAGTCGTCCCTCTCTGAGGCTATTTTTGTGGTTGCCTGTCAGGGAGCTTAGCAATGAAAGGCATATCCTATGAATATCGTCTAATGCATCCTACCAATCTGCTACCTCCTTGTGAGTGGCAGGTGGTAGAATGGGACATATCCTTTCTAGGTGTTACAAAGCACGCTCCAGAGCTTGAAATCCGACTGCATTTCCTAGAAATGCAGTACAAGCATTGTTGCACAAAGTTCTATACAAAAGCTCTGAAATCCGATGCCGGGGTGTCCTTTGCTGCCGTCAACCATACCTTCTCAGATTCCGATGTACTGCATCCGGAAACAAGTATCTTTACGGCTAAGGCCTATGCACTATTGCCGGCTGTGAAGCATATAAGGAAATCGAAACTCCAAAAAGCAATTATAGATGCAAACTCCCTAAGCGCTAGGAAGACCATGAAGCAAATCTGTAAGCACAAAAATACGGGATCCTGTGTAAAGCTATATAGCTAACCGGCATGTCATTAAATGATGGGTGCCTGGCTATAGGGCAATCAAGGGTAACGTTCTGGTGGACCAGATTGCCACGTCATTTGCATCGCAAACTGTTAATCTTACCGCTGCTTTCCCTGTCACAGATCTGAAGCGTTTCTTATGAACGAAACTGCGAAACCATTGGCAACGCATCTGGGACGCGGAAAGAATTAATAAGCTGCATATGATAAAGCCGCAGTTAGGTTTCTGGCTCTCCCCAACGAGATCACGCCGGACAAATGTCATATGCTCTCGTCTAAGAATAGGGCACGCAGTTGGTATCCGTAGATTTTCTATTTACTGGAAATGAACCTCCAACTTGTGGCAGATGTAGGGAGAGGCTGACCGTCCTTCACGTCCTCCTGTAGTTTCGGGAAGCCGAATCTGAATGAAAAAGTCATTTCCCCTGACATACCGGTAGCACATTGTTCTTCATTCTTAAATGTTTATTGGCCTAGAACCGTTCTTTGGAAACAATACAGACTGAGGTTTCCTAAAAAATGTTGTCTTAGATGTCATTAGACCTATAAAGTTGTAGCGCTTCCTCTCTTCAGAGGATGCCGCTGTGATAGCAGTTCTATAGTACATGCCTCCAGGGCGTTGTGTTTCAAGGGTTGTGAGGAGGCAGTAATGCTCTAGTCAATTTTAGCATTCTGCATATCTTGTATAGCTCATCATTCCCTCGCAATGCGTTTAGTCATCGCCATAATCTTTTTACACGTAGATTTTACGCACTTTACAGCATCTATTTTCAGGCCTCTTTACAGCGACGTCACTTCAAATCTATAGACCTCCCCGCAGGGGCGTCTGCGTCAGCTGGCGTTTGGTGTGTTGCGTCACCACGTACCCGAGTACACGAGGGTTGGACCCTCCCGCGTGTAGCCGCGTACGGCTTAGCCGTGTCTGGGGAAAGGGGGATCCAGGAGGTTGAGCCGATGCTGGGTGTTTGCACCTTTAAGGCCCCCCGGCGGAGGCAAGACACCTCTTCGATCTCTGCTTCACATAGGCTCTCCAAGAAAACTTCTCGCTCGCAAGAGCGTGAGTCCGGCGCCTTCCAAGCGGCAATGGACACTACACCTATCGTCACGGCGCACCAAGCGTCTAAGGGGCGGCGAGGTTCCCTCGAACGCTCCAAAAAAGGCACAATCCCCGTTACAGGGCCTGGAAAGAGCTCTGTAATTTAAGGCATCACTCCTGTTTCTGTATACACAGCACCAATTTATTTTAAAAATGGATACACTAATCATTCAATGGAACGTCAGAGGCCTTCTTAGAAACCTTGATGATGTGCAAGAACTCATCCACATACACAATCCAAAAGTGCTGTGTTTACAGGAAATACGCTTAAAATCTAAACTAACAAACTTTCTCCGAAAGTATGTTACGTTTCGCAAAGACCGCGAGGATTCTGTCGCATCATCTGGCGGTGTAGCCATCTTTGATGACAGAAGTGTAGCGTGTCAGTATTTAAAGCTCCAAACGGCCCTTGAGGCCGTGGCCGTTCGAGCCCTATATTTAAATAAAGTCATTACAATCTGCTCTCTGTATATACGACCACATTATCACCTTCACCGACGCGACTTAGAACTAGATGAGAAACTAGAATAGATGAGCTCCCTGAGCCCTATTTGATTCTTGGTGATTTTAATGCACGCAGTAGTTTGTTGGGCGGGTCACGCTGTGATTCGCGAGGTCGCGTCATTGAACAGGTGCTTTTTACCTCTGGAACATGTCTCTTGAATACGAAGGAGCCCACATATTTTAACCTGGCCAACAAGTCATACTCTGCCATAGATCTTAGCATTTTATCACCGACACTTTTAACCTACTTTAAATGGAATGTGCTTAACAACTCGTATGGGAGTGACCACTTCCGAATCATCCTAAATACGCTGAAGCAAGATCAAGCTCCTCCGCAGACCCCTCCGTGGAAGGTTGACTCAGCCGATTGGGAACGGTACCGAACTCTTACACACATGACTTGAATTGAGATGTCTGGTATAACTGTAGATGATGCTGTTGCATATTTTAGAGCTTTTATACTTGATGCTGCCTGTAACTGTATTACTCAAGCGAGCGGCACGGGTTCCAAGCGGCGTGTTCCCTGGTAGAACGATGCATGTAGGCAAGCACGGAGGGAACAGAACAAAGCGTGGGCGATGCTTCGCGATTCTCTAACAGCAGAATACCTGCAAAACGTTAAACGTGTCAAATATCCGGCAAGGAGAACGTGCCGACAAGCAAGACGAGAGAGTTGGGCGAAGTTTATATCAAGCATCAACTCGCACACAGATGGCAGAAAATTCTGGAATAGAGTGAAGAAAGTTAACGGGCAACAGACGCATCCCCTTCCTGTAGTAATAGCCACGGAGAAAGCCTGGAAGGTCAAGCCAACTTTCTTGGTGCACATTTCGAACACATATCCAGATCCTCACACTACTCAGAAACCTTCCTAAAATACAAAACACGAATAGAGAAGCAAAAGTTAGAAAGAAAATGTGCAAAAAGTGCGGCCTACAACGAACCATTCTGCATAGCAGAGCTGAAGGCAGCACTTAACTGTTGTAATACATCCGCTCCATTTTCAGACCGCGTAATATAAGAGATGTTAAAACACCTACCACGGGAACACAGAAAACCCTCCTTTCCCTTTACAACCTTATATGGTTTTCCGGTGAGATCCCCCCGTTTTGGAAGGAGGCTATTATAATTCCAATTCTGAAGCACGGTAAGGATCCTTCCTCTGTATCAAGTTACAGGCACATAGCACGAACCAGTTGCCTCTGGAAAGTATTCGAAAAAATGATTAACTGTCGCCTACTACACTTCCTCGAGTCAAACGAATTGCTCGACCCATACCAGTGCGGGTTTCGGGAGGGTCGATCTACCAGTTACCATCTTATACGCATCGAAGCACGTATCCGTGAAGCTTTTGTCCATGAGCAGTTTTTCTTACCTGTATGCCTCGTTATGGAGAAAGCTTATGATACTACGCGGCGGTTTGGGATATTGAGAGACCTCTCACACTTAGGTATAGGTAGTAATATGTTCAATGTTATCGAAAGTTATCTGGCTAATCGCACATTCCGTGTTCAAGTGGGCAATGTTATGTCACCGACATTTTTACAGGAAACCGGAGTGCCACAGGGTGGGGTGATCAGCTGCATGCTCTTTATAGTAAAAATGAATTCTATTCGTCTATACATACCACATAACATCTTCTATTCAACATATGTTGACGATGTGGAGATAGGATTTCAATCAAGTTCTCTCGCAATCTGCGAGCGACAGGTCCAGTTTGGTCTTAACAAGGTATCCAAATGAGATGATGAGAACGGGCTCAGACTGAACCCACAAAAAGCACCTGTGTCATTTTCTCTAGAAAAAGAGGCCTGCACCCTGACCCTGAAATTGTGTTGCATGGTGAGCGCCTGCCTGTAAACAGGGAACATATATTTTTAGGCATAATTTTAGACGCGAAATTAACCTTTATACAGAACATCAAGTATCTTAAAAACAAATGTATGAAAACAATGAATATCTTAAAGGTGCTCTCACGCACAACCTGGGGCAGCGATAGAAAATGTCTCATGAACTTGTAGAAAAGCCTCATACGCACACGACTAGACTGGGGCCATAGTTTACCAGTCGGCTACTCCATCTGCTCTAAAGATGCTAGACCCTGTCCACCACTTAGGAATTCGCCTGTGGACAGGCGCTTTTAGAACAGGCCCAGTGGAAAGCCTGTACGTTGAATTGGATGAGTGGTCACTTCATCTGCAGAGAACATATTCGTCTTTCATGTATTTTCTTAGAGTGAACGAAAACAGTCAGCACCCTGCATAATATACCAAAAACGATTTGTCCAGTTGTCAACTTTACCGCAACCGGCCCACAGTGACACAGCCTTTCTCCATGCGTGTTATAGACATGGCTGAAAAACTAGGGTTCTACTGCTTGAATACCGCCTTATGTCCCCTTCTAAACGGCCCCCGCTGCGGGAGTGGCAACCTATAGACTGTGATACATCTTTCGTAGCTGTTACAAAGCGCGCCTGTCGCGCGTATGCGAATGTACTTCCTCGAACTATAGCACAGATACTCCTCTGCTGAATTCTTTACAGACGCATCGAAGTGAAATTCTGGCGTATATTACGCAGTGGTCGGTCCAACCTGCACCGTCTGCACCGTAACACAAGTATTTTCACAGCAGAGGCCTGCGCAATATTGGCCGCCGTTAAACACATTAAAGAATTTAATATCCCAAATGCAGTTATGTACACAGAAGACTCTGTTAGCGTCGTAAATGCTTTGAAAATTATCAAGAAATATAAAACCCTCTAATTTTATCTCTTCACTTACTAACCACCTATGCGTCCAAGCAGCATATCGTCGTATGCTGGGTGCTGGGGCACAGAGAGATAGACGGAAACGTGTTGGCTGACCAGCTAACCGCATCCGTCCACACGAGCGCTTCCAACACTTCCAGGACTGTCCCTGTAATGGACCTCAAGCCCTCAATAAGAAAAAAGCTCAGGGCTTTCTGGCAGCGCTTGTGGGATAAAGAAACAGAAAATAAACTTCATGTTATCAAGCCGTATCTTGGCAACTGGCCGCCGGTATCAAAGAACCGCCATGCAGCAGTAACACTTTGCAGACTTCGGATAGGACACACATACCTCTTGTCCGGTGGCGATCCACCCAAGTGTTATAAATGTGGTGAGCCACTTACTGTGCTTCACATCCTGCTGCAATGCACTCAATTAGGCGCTAATAGGAAAAAGCATTTTCCATTACCACATCGGCAGGTAACTCCACTCCATCTTCATATGATTATAGGTATTGAACCTCTCTTTGGCGTTCGTGTTGTCTACTTCTCTACTCTTGTGTCCTGTCTGCACGCCTCACTTCTATTTTGCATAATGAATCTCTTGAAACATCAATCCCTGTTTTTATTTTTAAAAGATGTACATAGTTGTCATATTATAGCCCCAGGATTACCGTACCACAGCCTCTTAACAGAGGTTTCTGCTGCGGTAGCTGAATTAAATGAAAGCACCTACCTCCCAGCCTTTGGGCTCAAAGGCCTCCCGGAGGCATAGGAGCTATATACATATTCTTGCATTTTAACTTCATGATCACTTAACGCGCGTACTATATCACAGACCACTACATGTATCACTATCATAATTTTATACTATATATTATTCTACGCTTCCATGGCGCTGATTACCCGCAGGGGCGTCTCCGTCAGCAGGCGTTTGGTGTGTTGCGACACCACGTACCCGAGCACACGAGGGTTGGACCCTCCCGCGTGTAGCCATGCGCGGCTTAGCCGTGTCTGGGGAAAGGGGGATCCTGGAGGTTGAGCCGATGCCGGGTGTTTGGACCTATAAGGCCCCCCGGCGGAGGCAACACGCCTCTTTGGCCTCTGCTTCACATAGACGGCACCTCCGGACTGACCCACCTGGGGGAAATCGGTAGTTGCCTTTTCCTGTCTCTCTCTTTCTATTACCTTCGCATTTCCCTTACTTTCCACCTTTCCTGTCTTCTTCTGGTTTCCTTTTACTTCCAATTTTTCCAGGCAGCAAGGGTTAACCTTGTGTGGATAGCCAACCTTGGTTATTTCATATTTGGTTATTGTGCTAATGTACAACTGGCGTTTGCAGGCCGTGTTTCACAGGTCCTGCAGCGTCCCCTTGTAGGACTCCACGGTGGGTGGCTGGCGTTACTACCGAAATCTCACATATCTTTATGGCTAACTCCTTCCCCCGACTCCCTGATAGCCCTCAGAAAAGAGGGCGCACCGATGAAGTATTCAAATTTTTTGGTCAGCAAAAAGAATCTTTCCCTCGTTTCCACGTCATCCATTCTGAAAAACCAGCTAAACAAGTGCGAACAATTTCCCCATTCCTTGTATCAAAGTCCCTTACCAAGGTTTTTGGCCCAGGCTATAAGGCGTCGAGGATGGCTAGCGGTGACCTCCTCTTGGAGCTCCGCCATCTTGGAAAAAAGGAACAGAAATTGTCACGATCGAAGTGAAAGAAAATATATCATTCAAGGCGGGTGGCATATCTGCCTAAAAACACATTTGCCGAAGCGGCGCGTCAGGGGGCTGCGCCACAACGGCCTCCGGCGGCTGTCCGACACACACCCAGAGAGGCGGCAGTGACGCCATCCGCCCCCTCGGCGGCTGCAGCTAACGCTGCTACGCCAACACAGCAGACGGGGCCATCGACCCCGAAGGTGGGCGCAGCCGAGGCTACCACAACCTCCCCGGTCCCATCCAGCGCTGGCAACAGCCGGCGCAGCCAGATCCCCCAGGGAACCCCATCGACCTCCGGGCTGGTGGGCGCAGGGGTCTTGCCCTCCAAGGCGGGACCCTCTCTAGTAACTGCTCGCTCGCAAGAGCACGTGTCCGGCGCCTCACAAGAGGCAATGGACACCTGTCCTCAAGGCGCACCGAACGCCTAAGGAGCGGCGAGGCTCACTCGAACGCTCCAGAAAGGGCAGAACCCCCGTGACAGGGCCTCGAAAGAGCTCTGTAACTTAAGGCATCACTTCCGTTTCCGTACACACTGCACCACTTTACTCTAAATATGGATACACAAATTATTCAATGGAACGTCAGAGGTCTTCTTAGAAACCTGGATGACGTACAAGAACTCATACACAAACACAATCCAAAAGTGCTGTGTTTACAGGAAACACTCCTAAAATCAAAACACACGAACTTTCTCCGACAGCATCTTACTTTTCGCAAAGATCGCGATGATGCAATCGCATCATCGGGCGGTGTTGCAATTGTAATTCAAAAGAGCATAGCGTGTCAGCATTTACAGCTGCGAACGGCCCTTGAAGCAGTGGCGGTTCGAGTTGTTTTGCTAAACAAATTCATCACCATTAGCTCGCTTTACGTACCCCCACACTACAAATTAAACAAACATGAATTTCAGTCATTTATAGACGAATTGCCAGAACCTTATGTTGTTCTTGGCGAATTCAATGCGCACAGCTCCCTGTGGGGCGACTCTCATATAGATGCGCGAGGTCGTCTTGTTCAACAGTTCCTTTTTTTCTTCTGGTGCGTGCCTTCTGAATAAGAAGAAACCCACTTATTACAGTCTTGCAAACAATACCTTTTCTTCAATTGATCTCAGCATAGTTTCTCCTTCTATACTGCATGAACTCGAATGGGAAGTTACAAACAATCCTTACGGAAGCGACCACTTCCCCATACTGCTACGAACACCTAAAGAAAACGAATATCCACCGCAGGCTCCCAGGTGGAAGATTGACACAGCACACTGGCAGAAATTCCGACACTTAACTAGTATATCATGGGATGACATGTCTTCTTTAGAAATCGATGCTGATGTGGAGTACTTCACAGCCTTCATACGTGAGTAAGTGGTTCGGCATGCATGCATACGTGAAGTAAGTGGTTCGGCATGCAAACAGCATGTCATGTGGTGGAGCAATGAATGCAGAATCGCACGTAAGAATCAGAACAAAGCGTGGGGGCTGCTACGCGCTTTCCCCACTGCAGAAAATCTTGTCAACTTTAAAAAAGTAAAGTCCAAAGGTAGGAGAACCCGCCGACAGGCCAGAAGAGAAAGCTGGCAGAAGTATTTATCCAATATTAACTCATTTAGAGATGAGGCCAAAGTCTGGAACAGGGTAAATAGAATTAGAGGGCGACAAACATATTCACTCCCTCTAGTAAATACACAGGGCGATACACTGCAAGATCAGGCAGACTCACTTGGGGAACACTTTGAGAGCGTATCAAGTTCAAATCATTATTCACAATCCTTCCTGAAGTATAAACAAATAGAAGAACGTAAGCCATCAACAAGAAAATGTCGAGAGAATGAGCCTTGGAACCGTCCTTTTAGTGTTGCCGAATTGAGAGCTGCCTTGAGCACATGCAAGAGCTCCGCACCAGGATCTGATAGAATCATGTATGAAATGCTCAAGAACTTACACAAAGACACGCAAGTTACACTACTCACACTTTTCAACACCATCTGGGATGCAGGGTACCTTCCAACCGCATGGAAGGAAGCCATTGTGGTCCCTGTTTTGAAACAAGGCAAAGACCCTTCCTCAGTTGCAAGTTACCGCCCGATAGCCCTCACAAGTTGCATCTGTAAGGTGGTTGAAAAAATTATAAATCTGCGACTCATTCATTTCCTTGAACAGAGCAAAATGCTTGATCCTTATCAGTGCGGCTTCCGACAAGGGCGCTCCACAACCGATCATCTCGTACGTGTTGAAAGCAATATCCGGCACGCATTTATACATAAACAGTTCTTCCTATCGATATTTCTCGATATGGAAAAGGCGTATGACACAACGTGGCGTTACGGAATCTTAAGAGACCTGTCAGAAATGGGCATCCACGCTAATATGCTTAACATAATAGAAAGCTATCTGTCTAACCGTACCTTCCGGGTAAAAGTCGGCAATGCCTTTTACGTCCTTTTACGCAAGAAACGGGTGTACCCCAAGGAGGCGTGCTCAGCTGCACGCTCTTCATCGTGAAGATGAACACGCTTCGCGCTTCATTACCACCTGCCATCTGTTACTCTGTCTATGTGGACGACATTCAAATAGCTTGCAAATCTTGTAACCCCACAGAGTGCGACAGACAGGTACAGCATGGCCTGAACAAAGTGTCAATGTGGGCAGACAGGAATGGATTTAAGATCAATCCTAACAAAAGCTCTTGTGTTCTTTTTACAAGAAAGAGAGGACTTATCCCAGATCCTTGTATAGAACTGCGTTGACAACAGATACCTGTAAAAAAAGAACACAAATTTCTAGGTGTCATACTTGACTACAGACTCACTTTCGTCCCCCACATTAAACATCCTAAAGAAAAATGTCTAAAAACAATGAACATAATGATACTTCTATCCCAGACTACATGGGGTAGTGACAGGAAGTGCTTCATGAATCTCTATAAAAGCCTCATTCGATCACGACTAGACTATGGCGCCGTGATTTATCACTCTGCCGCCCCGAGCGCACCAAAGATGCTAGACCCAGTCCACCATCTAGGAATCCGACTGGCCACTGGCGCTTTCAGAACGAGTCCCATACAAAGTTTATGTGTAGAATCAAATGCGTGGTAACTTTATCTGCAGAGAACATACATCAGCCAAACATATTTTCTGAAAGTCCACTAAAATCGTCAACATCCGTGTTTTATTACCGTTGATGACATATGCTACACTCTTTCATAATCTTCCCTCCGTAAGACAGCTTTCTCGCTACGTGTGAGGGAGCTTAGTGAAGAAATGCATGTTCCGCTCCTCGAGCTCCGCCTAATGCATCCACCCAAGCTGCTACCTCCTTGGGAGTGGCAGCTGATACAATGCGACACATCTTTCTCTCAAGTTACAAAGCACGCTTCAGACATTGAAAGCCAAATGCATTTTTGGGAACTCCAGCACAAACACTCCTGCACGGAGTTCTACACAGACGCATCGAGGTCACACGACGGGGTGTCCTATGCAGCCGTCGGTCCATCCTTCTCGGAATCCAACGTACTGCATCCGGAAACTAGTATCTTTAAGGCTAAGGCCTACGCAGTATTGTCGACCGTGAAGCATATAAGGAAATCAAAACTCTAAAATTCAGTTATATATACGGTCTCCCTAAGTGTTGTGAAGTCTTTGATATCGTTCTGTAAGCACAAAAATCATGTTTTAATTGAACTCTATTCTGTGGTATGTAAAGCATATATATCTAACCAACATGTGACTATCTGCTAGGTGCCTGGGCATAGGGGCATCGTTAATAACGTTCTGGCGGACCAGATGGCCATATCAGCTTCAATGCATACAGTTATTCCTACTGCTTCGGTCTCTGTCACAAAGCTGAAGCCTTTCTTAAGAAGAAAACTGCGAAACTACTGGCAACACTTGTGGGACCTGGAAACAAATAATAAGGTGCATGTAATAAAGCCACAATTAGGTTTCTGGCCTCCTGTAACAAAATGCCGCCGGACAGATGTCCTATTCTGTCGTCTAAGAATAGGACACACATTTGGCACTCAAAACTTTTTACTCACGGGAAACGAGCCTCCAACCTGTGGTAAATGCGGGGAGAGGCAGACCGTCCTCCACGTCCTACTGGAGTGTCGGGAAGCCGAAGCTTAAAGAAACATTTTCTCTTAGCATAACGGCAGCACATTCCCCTTCATCCTGTTATGTTACTTGGTCCAGAATCACTCTTTTACACCAACGCTGTCCTAGGTTTTTTGAAAGATGTTGTGTTGCACGTTATTAGCCCCACATGTTCGTAGCGCCTCCTCTCTTGAGAGGATGGCGCTGTGATAATTATTTTGCATAGCACATGCCTCTAGGCCCTTGTGGTTCAAGGGCTCTGGCGAGGCAGTAGTGCTGTAAGCAATTTAACATCTCGCACATTTTAAATAATGCATCATTCTTCTACGATGGATTTTAATGTTCATAGTATTCATCATTAGTCATCGCCATAATTTCATAGCACGTAAATTTTACGCACTTTACAGCCACTATATTTAGGCCCCCTTACAGCCAAGTCACATCTACAAAGAACTCACTATCATGACCGCGAAATCACTAACACTGTCTTGGCGCTCTTTGGCCATATCTGGCCCTTGAGCCAATAAACCACACACATTCATTCATTCAGGATGACGTAGCGTAACGTAATATTGATAGAGGTAGTTGCAGGAAGTCAGCAAGTCTTGCGCAGAAGTCCTGAGCGACGTTGACATGACGTCGCCTTTGATGTGGGGCAAGAGACCTAAATGGGTGGCTTTGTTGCGGAGACAATTGTAAGCCACGTAGACTCCATATATGGGATAGACCATTACGAGGATCCAAGAAATCGCAAAAGGATATTCACTTATGAGATTATAACCTATCAGAAGATGTAATATGTGCTTCAAAACGCAAGAAATCTGATGCGATGAAGGCGCATTTTCTGATTTACAGAGTGTTGACAGCTTTTTCAGAGCTGAGAAAACCATGGTTCACGTCATAATCTTGCTGTTCGAGGTATTAGAAATGTGAGTGGGAGGATGCAAAAATGCTTGGAAGTGTCTCAACACCACGACAGTAAATATGAACTAACATGAATCTGGTGGCTTGTATGCTCAGGTTATTACTTCAACGCGAAGAATATGGGCATATATAACAATCAATGGTTTTTGTCAATGTCCTGCCATATCAACCCGAACAATGATCCACACATGACTATATGACAACTAATACTAAGGCAACGCGGCCTACATCAGTGCGTCGACAGAAAATTCCAACGTCAATTTTAGCTTTACTAACAACAATCACTGTGACTGATATAAATGCTAACAATGAGGTGTACTTAAGGGAGGAAGTTTCTTGTGCGTAGCGTAAGGTGGAGCACGAATTGCATTAAAAAAACGATACGAATGCGCACATCAACAAAAAATTTTTCAATACAGGGTGCTGCTTAAGTCGGTAACAATTATTGATGTCTTCGGGATTCATCAAAGCGGTCACAACACAGCCAATGCGCACTAGTCTCAGGAAAGGAGAGTTTACACCACTGACCATTGGTAATTTGGCTCGTTGGAGTGGCGTCGCTGCACACAAAAACTTCTCTGTTGCATGGCATCGTGGCAGCTTTGCAGTGGTTTGCACATCTTTAGGAATCATTTTTGAAAGCTCGATCCGGAGTCACATGCGACTCGCATACACAACATGGTTGCTATACGTACGACGTCACGTCGCAGAGAGTAACAAAATGGGCAAAGAACTCATCTACGATGGATGTCCGAGTATGCAAATAGATGAAGCACCTCACGGATAAGGTGTGCACCGGAGCTGGGCTACTTCCTCGGACTGTGTCACCTGGTGGAGCCACCATGAAATCACTGTTCACCCCGTGGCGCACACACTGGGAACCAAATTTGCGTAAAAGAGATTCATTGAAGAACGGCATACGCCCATTGGCACGTAACCGGACAAGGCCCGCATTTTCTTTACATGCCACGATCTTCGAGATCGGCCCACATTTTGGTAGGATATCTAGATGGTTAGATAAAGGATAACTCTTCTGACAATGGAAGGAATGTTAATTCACATGAAAACGTTGGTAAACGATGAAGCAAAGCGCAACGGACCGCTACTCAAACAACCACATCGGCACCCCGCATTCGTACTATTCCCAGCATGCACCACAGGCTGCGCACAAGTAGGACGAATCCGCTGTTGTTTGGCTAAAGCTGAAGAGCGCTTGATAACACCATGCATGCAGGAAATTCTACTAAATATAATGATCAAACTACAGTTCCATCAGGACATTATAGAAGCACACCACAGACCCGAGGCCATGGGGGTCGGCCCCTCCTACTTTTATGCCCCCCCGGTGGAGAGAATACCCTTCTGTGGCCTCTGCTTCACATAGACGGCACCTACTGAGTGACCCCCCTTGGAGGAAATGTTCATCGCATTTTAACGCGATAGTGTTAATCGCACCGTGTTGCAGAAAATCCAGCCTTGGCAGCCGGCATTCTGCGTTCGGCGTTGGACGTCACTTCGCCAACAATTATTTGGAACCACGCATAGCCAACTACGCAAGCCCTCCATGTGGCGCAAGGAAGTTACTGAACTAATTGAATTTCTCAAGATAAAATACGCAGAAAAATCGTAAAGTACGACCTACACACAACGTACACATATGATCTCGTCGGATTGCGATTTGAATATGCGAGAAAATATTTCTGCTTAGTTGGAACTGAAGCACAAACAAATTTTAGCCAAAAGCGTTTTACAGCTGCCGTTTAAGGCTTCTCTTAGTAGGAGGTGCGCGACACGGCGCCGTCGGTTCCTCGCACACCACCAAAAAGAAGAACCACAAAGTTAGCCTTCGTGCGTTGCGTTCGCCGCCAGCGATTCCCGGTAAACATTATCGTTTATAGTTAATGGGAAGCGTACGAAACACTCAGGAAACATGGAATGCTATCGCGTTCCACTCTTAAACGTAAAGCGTAAGCATTCGCCAATTTTTGCTCTCTCACTGCCTCCAACTTTGGTCTCTCTCTCTCACTTTCAATCTTTCCAGTGTTATATCCACTTATTTTTACTTCTGATTTTCTGGCAGCAAGGGCTGCAAGGGTTGCTGGCGGCAAGGGTGGCGGCAAGGGTTTTCTGGCATGAGGTTACCCTCGTGTGGCTAACGAGTCTTGATTATGCTGTATTTAACAATATAGCAATGCACACCTGGTGTTGGCAGGGCCTCCTTACTCGGAACTCCTGCTACATCCCCACGTTGGGCTCGTCAGTGGGTGGTTGGCATTGTTGCCGAAAACGTCAGGTTTGCGATAGATAGTACTTTCTCAAAACTCCCTCACAACCATTCGAAATGAGGGCGCACCGAAGACGTCTTTAAATATTTTGGCGGCCGAAGACAAATTCTTCCATGACATCACATCATACACTCTAATCAGCCTGAAAAGTCAGGGAACATGACCTCGCCCTTCCTCGTCTCGAAAACTCATACTGAAGTTTTTGGCGAAGGCTACAAAGTACGGCAAGCGGTGATCTGCTTCTGAAGAATTGCCATCAAAACAATACTCAAAACTGTCTAAACTAGTGTCATTTGGGGACATCCCCTTAAGAGTAACCCCACGCTGTACCATGCACATCAACCGCGGCGTTGTTTCACATGTCCATTTATTGTAGCTGACTGAGGCTGAACTCTTGGTTGACTTGAGTGACCTCAACATCATCAACGTTGAACGAAATAAGATGAGGCGTGACAGCAAGGAAACCCAGAGCAAATACCCGATACTCACCTTTGGCTCAAGTGTTTTGCCCGAGTGCATCGAGGTCTGGCACATGAAGCTTCGTGTTAGGCTATACATGCCAAACCCCCCACGATGTCTCGAAGGCCAGCGTTTCGGCCACAGTTGATCAGGGTTGCGGAGGCCGCCAAACCCGTCAGAAATGCAGTGCTCATGAGCACACCTCTGATTCTCGTGAAAAGTGATTCAACTGTGTTAATTCTGATGGGGAGCACCCCGCATGCTCACTTTCGTGTCCATCCTGGATGAAAGAAAAGGAAGTATTGATAATAAAATAAAATAAACTATAAATTTCGATGAGGCACCCAGGCGGGTATCGTGTCTGCCCAAGAACACCTTTGCCGATCTGAAGCGTCAGGTGCCATTGACAAAACGGCTTCTGGCGGCTGCCCGGCCCACATACAGTGAGTTGATGGCGACGCCATCCGCCCGCTTCGTGGTTGCAGTCAGCAGTGATCCGCTATCCCAGAAAAAGGGGCCATCGACCTCAGGGATGGTGGTCTAAGGTCCTCGTCCCATGAGCACAGGCCCCCTCGTCAACCAAGTCGCTCGTAAGAGGCGATGTGCACGACTCCTAATGACATGGTGCCACTGGTGTCCAACGAGTGACGCGAATCTATCGACCGTTCCAGAAAAATTGAGGTGCCATTCCACCCTGTGAAAGTGGTTGAATAGCGTAGCTGCTATTGTGGCATCAGTTGTGCTGGTACACAGTTTTGTTGGTATGTAACAATACATATGTTTTTGTATATCTCGTTTATGTGAAATACAACGAAGTATTAGGCGTGCACTACTTCACGCACTAAGACACACATACATAAAGCTAGCGCCATAGGGCCTTTAGGTCACCGCTCCAAAGACGCAGCTGTTGTTGACGCAGCTGCGACGTAACGCCGTTTAGACGCCGGTGGTCGTTGAACCGAGCATCGACGTGAGCGAGGATTTGCAAGCACAGAGGCGCAGTCCGAAGGAGTGCGTTTATTTGTAATTTGCGATTCAACATGCCTTCTAATTTATTACCTGATTGAAACTTAGAAGGTCCGGAGTCTGGAACATGGGGCTGTCCGTTTCCTTCCCGTAGAAGGCCATGTATTGAGAGCATATGGGAATTTCACAATATTTACAATTTCACAGTTGACT